>NW_022986952.1:835816-922141 GCF_010093935.1 Zasmidium cellare ATCC 36951
CCCCTCACCCCTCAACTAACACCCCCTCCCACGCCCCTCCGGCCCCCCAGGCCCCTCCGCCTCCCCATTAATGACCTACGCCTACGTCGGCTGCTACGTGCACACAGGCACGCGCACCTCCACGACCGGCCTGGCCCTCAACAACTACACGACCACCTTCGCGGCGACGGGCAACGACCAATGCCGGCAGCGCTGCGCGGCGGGGAATTGGAATTACTTCGGGACGGTGAATGTTGGTACCGCGACGGTGGATTGTTGGTGTGGGAATGGGATTAATTATGTGACTTCGTAGGTTTATTTCTTCTTCTTCTACTACTCCTGGGCATTGGTTGTGTTTTGGGGAGCTGACACAGAGGGTGATGTAGGCAGGGCGGTTTGCTTGGTTCGGGACAGGTCACTGGGGAGGCTGGGGAGAATAATTGTCCTTCTTGTATTGGGGGTGCGACGCCAGGCAGCGTGCCAGGGGCCTGTGGCACGGCGACGGCGACGGCGGGGACGTCGATGGCGATTTATGCGAGGGGGTTTTGATTTTGAATCTCGTACTGTTTGAGTGGAGTTGGGTTGTGTTCGGTTGGGAAAGGCGTTTGGTTGGGTTGCGGTTAGAAGGAGGTAAAACAGTGAAAACACATCATCTCTTTGAACAATGTCGAAGCTTTCTTCATATTCATCATAAGTATGAAAGGTCCATTTGATTCTGTCCTTCTCTGACTTTCTTTCTTTCTTTCTCATCCAAAAGGAGCCACCCACGGCGCTTATCCAAAAAGTCTCAAAAAACGCCTTCGCTTTGCTCAAGTCCATACATAGCAACTGTGCAGGTAGAAACTCCCTCCCCTCTCTTGATATAAGTAACCCATTCGCTATACACACTAAACTCCATGAATTCTTTCTCGAGGGTATCACTAAATGAACGAAATCGGCCTCTGGGCGGTGGTAGCCTCCAAACAAGACCTATGCAACAAAACAGTATTTACAATCAAAATTTGAGAGGGCGGTGTGAGCGGCTCATCGTCTGAAGCCGGGGAACATTCCACGAACGGCTTTTCGCCAGGTGGATGTGGTTCGTGTTTCTTCGGCGTCTGGATCGGCGGGGGCGCGTTCACCAAGCATTTCGACGGCTCGCTGTCTTGCCCACTCTCTGCGGCTAGGAGTCGAGGGTGGTTGCACGTGTGGTGGAGGGCCATTCGACAACGGTGCTGGCAAAATTGAATTCGACTGCGTCAATGGTGCGGTGCTGTCAGCTGTCGTAGGGACAGGCGGTATAGGCGCCGTGGATGACAGCTGTTGCATTTGCTGCCCATTCGATACCGGCTCGCTGATTCTTCTCCCCGGACGCAGTTGCGAGAAACCAGAAAACGTTCGGACACGGATTCGAGCCGCTCGTGACAACGGCAACCCGTTTTCATCAACCTCGCGAGCCGCGTCTGGGTCGTCAGACACGCGCTCTCGCACTTGTCGTACCATCCGTTCTCTGCGAACCATGGCGTTGGTGATGATCCTGGGGCAGTAACCCTTGGGAAGGACAGTCCTTTTGCACATAGGACAGAGGCTGCTGCTGTCTCTCAGGAATGTATCGCAGCATTCGGGGTGAAACAAGTGGTGGCAAGGCAATTCTCGAACGGTAGTTCCTTCAGTGCCGGGACTTGCTGCAACGAAATCGTCCAGACAGATTGCACAAGTCGGTTGTGATAGAGGCGATGGTCGGTAACTACCCGTTCGTAGAAGTGTCGGTGCAGGCGGCGATGTCGGCAATGTAGTGGACTTGGTGCCGTCCAGCTTTTCCTCCTGAACGGAAGCTGACTTTTGCGATTGTTCAGGCACAGGTGTGCCTGTTCCGTAAGTGTACAGAGGCATCTGATCCAACAGTTCTTGTGGTACGGTGAGACGCTTAATGCCCAAAGCTTCCAGATCAACTTCGCCACTGGCGACTCGTCTTCGTAGATTCTGTCTCCTTCGACGCTGCAGCAGATGCATGGATAAGGATGTTAGTCCTATGATGGCAAGTAGGATGCCGAGAACGACCAGGAGGAAGACCCATAATGAGGGTAGTGTAGATCCAGAACCACCTGCTACAGTGAGTTATGAGCTTGCGATGCATCTAATCATTTATGGTTACACTCACCAGTATCAATGTCAACATATAACCTCACGTAGTCTCGCGAGTCGTAGAACTCTGTAAGTTCATGTCCAAATGGCACGTCGGTCATGTTTCCGCTGTATGCGGCGCTTGCTGCCATGAGGATCTGTCCATTCTGACCAGGCAGGGCGTATACGGGGAAGCCGTTCTCCTGTTTCCAACGCGGCTCGTCTATATCCCACATTGGATCGCTCTCATCCGGCGGCGTCGCACTAGAATTGCCTGGGACGAAGAACATAATGCCTTGTATCAGCCGAGCTCTTCCTGCTTTCATATATGCAAGCGCGCAGTCGCCGCTTGTCCATGGCGCGATAGCTATTTGCTGGTAATCCTGATCGGGCAGATTGGCCTGTCGTGTCGCATTTTGAGGGATGTAAGGTGCACTCGAGTTTATGCAAGGATCGCCTTCGGCAAGATCGGGGACGTATAGCAGGCCGGTGACATCGTTGCCGCTGGAAGCGCCGACGGTGGAGAGGGTTCGGATGTCGAAGGAAGTGAGGTAGTTGAAGGAGATGGAGGAGTTGATGCGCTGGGCTTCATCGGAAGCGCCCACGCCTTGCCATTCGGGGTTCGGGATGCTGAGGGTGATGACTTGGAGCGATTGGGCACCTTCAGAACGCGAGGTGTTAGCATTGGTGGAGTTGGTGTCATCGGCGGAGTGCGGGCGGGCATGGGGTGGTGGCACCAGCGGAGCCATGGTCGCGCACAAGGGGTACACAGAGGGCAGACGTACTCATTGCAGCGGGTGAGACAATGGCCGGTCAATCAATCAGTCACGGTAGCCAGCAGAGACAAAGGGCGGCGATCAACAATGGGCGTGGTTCCAAGCACAGGGCGGGCTCATTGTGAGGCGTGGCCGGTCGCAGTCGGTCGGAATGGGGGTGTATGGGCGGATGGAATGCTGGCGGCGGCGGTGGTGATGGTGTAGAGAGGGCGGCAGTGGGCGGGTGGTGGTGGTGGCAGGAGTGAGTGCGTGGTCGTGGTCTGGAGGATTCGATCGCCGGCCAACTCGAACGCATCAAGCGCTGGTGGCGGGCGGAGAGGCGGGAAGCACACAACGGCCTAGCTCTCCTATCCAGCTGCCGCTTTCAGTGACATTTGACTATGACATTGACTGATTCCTATCCATGCACCATCTCTCCCCATCAATTCCGCCGTCTATTTGGCAGGCTGGCGATGTGGTTGATGTCGACTGCCGAGGGAGCATCTAACTCCGGCCTTGCGCAACGTAAGCCGCCCTTGGCTGCGTGGATCCTAGCGCGAGACAAGCATTTGTGCCAAGCGTCGATCATCTACACGTGCTCCGCTTCTCCATGCGACCTCGCCTACCTCACTTGCCTACTTGTAAAGTTAGCCTAGCCCACTGTGCATTCCTGGAGAGAGCATCGCGTTGACAACCCACCACTTCACGGTCCTACTCTTTTATACATAATTTGTGCTGCATCGCGGAATGCGCCCGTTCCAGCAGCCCGGCATCCTGCACAACCAGACAACCTGATCCACGCAATCCTGCGACACGCCCAAAATGGCTCCGACCGCCTCCAAGAAGGGGACCCAGGGCAAGTCCAGTAAACAGTCTGACCGCCGCTCGGCTAGTCGCCATTCCACGCCCGTCTCCGCGCTCACAGATACCTCGCCACCGACTCCCCGCACCGCGACCCCTTCTACGAGCACTGGCGCTACCATGGCTGCAGAAACGCCTTACCTCCACACCTCGACCGCCGCGTTGATATCGTCAGAGCCGAGCATAGAAGCTCTCATCGAGAAGACGAGCGCCTCTGGTTCTAAGCCCGGTGACCCTCCCGTGGCGCGCGATCTTCATGGCTTGCACGATAAGATCCGCGATTCAGTGAATCGCTTCATGACGAAGCGTGGAGAGGTGTGTGATAGGAGTATGAGACAGCTTGTCCAGAGGCGGAAAGAGCGTGCGCAGGTAGAGCGAGAGCAGGAGGCTGCGCGTGCGGAAGCGGAGAGAGCGAAGATCAAGCGTGAGGAGGACGACAAGCGCAAGGAGAAGAAGACGCCCAGTAAGAAGAGGAGTCATGACGAAATGGATGTCGACGAGGATGCAGAGACCAAGGCAAAGAAAGAAAGCTTGCCAAATGTCGGTGCGCACGGACTGGCTCGGCAGGACGGTGTTGGTGTACATCAAGGTATGTGCGATTTCATTCACTTCATTGCGATTGTGCACGTGACAACCCGCGTCGCCACGTGCACGGACATCGAGGGCCTCGAGTCTTGCCCTCTGCCGTGTTCGACGAGTCACTCTCATTCTTGCAACACTTCACTAACAGATGGCTTCGTCAATAGGCCAACCTGCACCGCCCTCGCCGCCTGTTCAACCAGGAACTGTCGCGCCTGATCTTATGGACACGGCAGACTCCAACTCAGAATCAGGCGACTCGCACGCTGAACCTCCCTCGACTGCACCTTTGTACGAGCGCATCTTCGGCAAGGATCCTACGATGGGTCAAGATCCAATCATCTACGACATCCGCGACTTGGACGACGACATGAGCTACGAAGAGAAGAAGGCGATTCTGAATGTCGCAAAATGGCCCTCGAGCGATTTGCGACACCTCACTGCTGGCGATCCACCCGATCTTGACTTTACTGCGCAGGCAAACCAGAAGCCGCAGAATCAAGTCAACTTCACCACATTCCAGACGTTCATCGAGCCTTACATTCGTGCTTACACCGAAGAGGATGTCGCATTCTTGAAAGAGCGCCCTGACAACTCGGTTGCTCTCTCAATGCCCGCTCGTGGCAACAAGGGCTACCGCGACGTGTGGGCAAGTGAAGATGCTACCGGCACCGAACCACCTCAGAAGCACGTCAACAACCCGAATGAAGCGAGAGGTAGCATGGAAGACATGGAGGACGACTTGGCCGACCAAGACACCATCAGCATGGGTCCTGTCACCAGTCGCCTGCTTTCTCTCCTTCGCCCAGCTCCCAACGCCGCGAGACGAGACAAAGACAAGGACGATCACGACGATGCTGACACCTCCATGGTCAATGGCGACGACGCTCCCGAACCACCGCCTACTGCCGGTGCCGAGGACTTCAAGCCTGCGACGTGCCTACCTCCCGATGCTCCACGACCACTCAATGTGCCATCACTCGACTACGAGACTCTGGAACAGCGCATACACCAGGAGTTGAAGTACATTGGCATCCTCGAACCTAACGAGAATCCCAAGTATGATGCTCACGAAGACGACGAAGTTGCGGCCCGCCTGCGCACCCTCCAACACGAGCTTCGCCGAGTCAGCCGACAGAATAACATCCGCAAATCTCGAGTCCTCGAGTTGACTGAAGAGCGCATGGCCATGCAGGAGTACTCCAACATCGCCGACGACCTCGACAACCAGGTCAACGCAGCCTACCTCAAGCGCAACCGATCTCTCGCCAAACCCAACAACAAGAAAGGCGGCTCGCAAGCTCGGCCTGGACAGAAAGGCGTGGCATCTGGTATTGCTGGCGGTAGAGGTGTCAGTGATGGTGTGCGTGCACTGATGCAGAAGAGGCGGGAGTGGAACGAGATGGTCGGTCCTGTCGTCCAATACGGTAGACCCGAGATTCCGGGCGACGACCAGACCATCTTCGATGAAGCGAGTATGAAGCGGTTGGAGAAGCAGGAGAGGGAGGCGGAGGCTGAGATTGAAGGAGAGTAGCCAGCAAGCAAGATTCGAGGCATGACTGATGAAGCCGTTCTGCCGAAAGGACAGGCAGTGCAGAACGGCCACTGTCCAGCAGACGGAGTATAGCAGCGACGTTTGAGGGATAGGTCTGAGCGGAAGCTGTGGTCGCCGCACCTTTTTCGGTAAAAGACTGGACTGAGCGTTATTGATTCGCGTGGCAATTGGCACGCAGCGAAGACGCCGGACCTGCCATCAGTATGATGACATGAGGAGACGACCACGAGCAAATAACATGAATAATACGAAAGACATGCCTTGGGGCTGTGTTAATCAAATCCATCAGGGTCTCAAACTTCTTCCACTCACCACGACACGCCTTTTAGCCTAATGACCCTCCGTCATCAGCACTGCCTGCATTGTTAGAAAGACATGGACACTTCCATGCCTCGATGCCAGCCCTGGTGTCAGCTATAGCTAACCCTTTGTCTAGTAGGCGCTTATTAACAACGCTTGAACATCCTGCTGTCGACTGGCCAACGTCCTTCAGAGCACCGCCGTCAAAATACAGAGCTGAATTGAATTTCTAACATAATGCTGAGCAACAGAACTTCCCAAAAATCTATACTCCGTTTCGGGGAAACAGCCACGAAGCATGCACATGCAACGCCAACGCCAACTCAAGAGACCCTGCCTCCACAACGGCGCACGAAAACACTATTCTTCTACCCTGACCAAGCCTTACCAATTCCATCTTGGCTCCCTGAATATAAGTCGTGCGCTCTCAGCTCGTTGCAGACTAGAACGCGGGCGATCAGTCAGAGGCTTTGATTTCCCGCGGGTGGGTTCAGTAATCAACGTCAAACCATGGACCTGGACTTAGCTCTGATGAGGCCTTTCCTCGATGGAGTGCCTGTGTTCGACGATATTGTTCCTGAGAGCAGCAGTAATAGAGACAACGAAGGCATAATTGTTGAAAGGGAAGCACTGCAGACTGTGATGAAGAGCCCGATGCGAGCGGGCCATGTTCAGGAGCGGAATGTGGCTAACCAGGCGAGAGTGCGGCGTGGGCAGAAGGGGTTTGCGAAACTGGGTGGCAAGACAGTCGAAGAGGGTGTTGGTGGGAAGCAAGCCAGATGCAAGGATCGAAAGGCCAGGACGAAGAAGGTCACTTCAGCGAAGGGAACCCCGAGTCCTGCATTGTCGGTCCTCAGCCCTGTGACCGGAGCACCACACACGAATAGTTTCGATCGCGGGAAGAATCAAAGCGAGGTGGCGGAATTGTCACATTACAGTAAGTAACATCTCCCACAACATCTCCCACACCACACCCCATACATTGCATGTAGCTGATACTCGCTCGCCAGTGACGCAAACCCTCTTCACGCACCTCTTCGAAGGCCACAAAGAACGCCACGCCTGGTTCGCCGTCTTCCAAGTCTACCCGATCCTCTTCCACGCCTTCACGCACGCCGCGGCGCTGCACAAGGACGTCCTCCGGAACCAGGTCGCCCTCTCCTGCACGCCGGAATCTCTCTGGCACAAAGGCCACGCGATGATGCTACTCAAGGACGCCCTGGATCATCTCGACGTGGCGAATATCGAGGTCTTGCTGATGGTCATGGTGACGCTTGCGACGCACGATCTTTCGACGGAGCGGTTGTCGAGTGGGGGGAAGATGGGGTTTGTGCCGTATGTGCCGGATGCGTATTGGATGAGTGTTTATGGGCGGTTGGAGACGATTGAGCAGCATCTGGGCGCGATTGGGGGGTTGGTCGGGTTGGTGGGTGGGTTGGGCAAGATTTCGTTGCCGGGGTTGGCGAATTGTTTGGCGCTGTTAGTCCTTTGATTCATTCGTATGTGTTGTGTTTAGAGTTGACTAATTGAACTTCCAGGACCGACATGATGGTCGCAGGCATCGACTGCGTCCCTCCATCCTTCCCCTGTTTCTGGACCCCGGATGCATCGATTCTGGCTTCACACTCCAAACTGCGCTCCTCCAGCGACCAACGACCCGGCAAGGGCTTCTTCGCGGACGTCCCGGGAGGTCTTCCATTGCACACGCTTTCCGTCCTTATGCGTCTCGCCAACATCAATCGGTACATGGCCAAAAACTGCGGCACGGACATGACAGATGATGCCTATCGACGAATGATGAGCACCCGCAACAGTATTCACCATGCTGTCCTATCGTTACCGCTATGGGACGATCTTCCCGAGGCCGAGCGAAACCTATCCAAGACCTGCCAGCAGCCTTTTTACGAGGCGACACGTCTGTCCGCCATAATTTATTCGTGCGCGGTGATCTACGGCCTGCCGCCCCATCGCAACTGGCATCTCAAACTCACGGGCGAGTTGCGGAAGATCATTGAGGGATATACAAATTTCATGGACGAAGCCCCTTATTTACTTCTGTGGGTGCTGTGCGTGGGTGCTCTGGCGGCTCTACGATCCCCCGATCGGATGTCCTTCGAGCAGAAATTAGGCGAGGTCGTGGCGAAGCATGAGGAACTCCGACCCTTCGACAAGGCCCTGGTTGTTCTCGAGGACTTCGTGTGGAGCCAGAGGGCTTGTAAGGATGGCATTGAAAGGCTGTGCAACTCGATATGAGGCTAAAGTGAAGGACTGAGGCTCGACCGCCGCTATTCACTCTTGTCTCTGAGTCTCTGTACCTGCCTATCTAGGTTATGGCCGATGTCGGTCGGATTGACCTCACGTCCCCGCGTTTGGAATAATCTGCTGCCAAGGTAGAGGACATCCATTGGATCATCAGCAGTCAACATTGTTGACATCGCTTGAGTTCCTCTGGTCTTTCGTGGTCTTATCCACTGATCCAACGATGCCGATATTCGATTACAGCAACAAAGTCGTCCTCTTGACCGGTCTCGGCGCCGTTGGAGAGGGATATGGAAATGGCACGGCCATGGCGGCTGCGATGGCGAGACAAGGAGCGATTATCTTTGGTTGTGATATCAACCTCGAAGCTGCCAACAAGGCTGCAGAATTGATCCGCAATGAGGCTGAGGTCAAGAATCATCCGTCTCGAAAAGAGGGCAAGAACGCCGTTGATGTCATCCAGCAATCGACCGTAGGCTTGAACCCTGTTGATGGCTCGGTCTTTGCAGCATTGATAAGTTTGTAGGACGTAACGAAAAGCGATGCCTGTAAAGCATTTGTCGATGCCTGCATGGACAAGCATGGTCGAATAGACGTGTTGGTGAATAACGTTGGTATGCGTCCCCAGAAGAAGTACTCCTCGTCATCTCATCGAGTAATTTGTCGTCTCGAGAAAATGAACTCCAGTGCCCTTGTGTTGTTGTGTCAGACGGCTAACATATGTTCAGGCAAGTCTGAACCAGGTGGACCAGCAGAGCTAAGTGAGGCAGTATGGGACGCTCAAACAGACGTCAACTTGAAGTCCGTCTATTTGATGTGCCACTTGGTACTGCCTATAATGGAGAAGCAAGAGTCTGGCGGGTGCGTCTTGAACGTAGCATCTGTCGCCGGGTTGCGGTATATCGGCAAGCCGCAGGTGGCTTATGCTGCCACGAAAGCCGCCATTATCCAGTTCACCAAGACCACTGCAGTGATATACGCGCAGCGAACTGGAGGTAAAGTTCGGTTGAACACTGTCGTCCCTGGCCTGATCAATTCTCCACTGGTCTCTGTGCTTGCGGACAAGTATGCTGGAGGTGATCAGGAGGGATATCGAAAGACCAGAGACAAGCAGTCACCAACAGGCAAGATGGGTTCCGTCGACGATATCGCGTATGCGGCGTTGTATCTCTGTTCGAAGGAAGCGAAGTATGTGAATGGCCAAGAGATAGTTGTCGATGGTGGCATCACAAATTCGACAGGACAGCCTTGAAATCAAGTCTTTGCCGTTGATCTGACCAGTGTCGAACTGCGATCACTTTTTCAGGGCTTGCTCATCTCAAGAAACTTGGATAGAGAAACGACTTCGTAGCCTTTCTTCTTCATGGCCGGTACCACTTTCTTCAGCATGGGCACTGTCCAAGATCTGCGATCGTGGCAGATGATGACGGCGCCAGGTCGTAGCATACTCAAAATGTGCCATGCATTCAGCCTCCAGACGTTGATAAATGGGTCGTGAGGGTAGATACTGCCGAGAATCGTCCTGTAGCCTGCAGTGGTCGCAACATCCAGAATCCTTCGACTGAACACTCCAGATCCTGGCCTGAAGAAGTGATTCTGCCGATCCCGGCTGGCTTCGCTGTATGCACTGTTGATAAGCCTGTCGACCTCATGGATCTCATCGTCCAAAACGGCGCTGGGTAACGAGATGCTGGGCTCGTCGTGCATGGCATGATTTCCCAATTCGCTTCCCGCTCTGACAATATCGGTCAAGATATGCTCGTCCCCAGGAACCTGACCTCCAATGACAAAGAAAGTCGCGGAAACCTCATTCTCCTTCAATATATCCAGGATCTGATTCGTGTAGATGCTCGGCGTGTCGTCGATGGTAAGCGCAACGATTTTCTTGTCCGTCTGTACCTGGAATAGCACTTCTGGGAATCGATTTTGGAAGTAGCTAATGACGAATTTTGGCGGCTTGTAGATGGTATAGAGCGGGACCACGACCAGGAGAATGATGGCAAAGACGGCCGTTTGGGTCGCCATACGCGTCTTTCGTGCTCTTCGCCGCGTCCAGCGTCCGGGAAGGCGGAAGAACGGCGAGAAGAGAGGCATCACCGCGCCATCGCCAGTTCAATTTCTCTCGGTAGAATTGGTGTCGTTGATTGACCTGCCTCTTTTGATGTTGTTCGTGCCAATGAAAAGGAGGCCGATGTTCCTGACGGCCAGCGGCGGCTTTGACATTCACCCTTGACTCGCGCTAGGAATTGTCCTTCCGTATGCAGTTAATTAAGCGAGCCCGCGCGGTCCCTCTTTCTCTGCCCCACCAGTCGTTGCTGCTGCTGCAGCTGTGTGACAGACATTCATGTTCGCTCGACCATTTCGTCCTGCTTATTTTGGCATCCGCAACACCTCCTTCAAACCAAGATTCAATTCCACCGCTCCTTGGCCGTACATCTACCGCACCACACCTTCGCCCAACATGGCTCCAAACCTCCATACATACTACAAGACGGTCGATTCCCTTGCTGAGCCTTTCATCGATCGACTTCGCCAAGCGGTCGCCATTCCTTCCATTTCTGCCGATGAAGAGAGACGCGAAGATGTGGTCAAGATGGGCATGTTCCTCAAGAGCGAGCTTGAGAAGCTGGGCGCACACGTAGAGGCTCGTCCGTTGGGAAAGCAGCCTCACAAGGAGCACTTGGAACTGCCACCCGCGATCATCGGCCGATACCCTGCGAAGAAGGATGAGAGCAAGCGGACAATCCTGGTCTATGGACACTACGACGTGCAGCCTGCCGACTTGTCAGATGGCTGGGCTACCGAGCCTTTCAAGTTGAGCATTGACGACAAGGGCAGGATGTACGGCCGTGGCAGCACAGACGACAAGGGTCCAGTGTTGGGATGGCTGAATGTTATCCAGTCGCACAAAGAGGCAGGTATCGAGTTTCCAGTGAACCTGCTCATGTGCTTCGAGGGTATGGAGGAATACGGCTCGGAGGGTCTGGACGATTTCATCATCGCAGAATGCAAGCCTGGCAAGTTCTTCGAGGACGCAGACGCAGTATGCATCAGCGACAACTACTGGCTCGGTACAGAAAAGCCATGTCTGACATACGGTCTGCGAGGTTGCAGCTACTACTCTATCGAGATTAGCGGACCAGGCCAGGACCTGCACTCTGGAGTGTTTGGTGGTACTGCACAGGAGCCCATGACTGATCTGGTACGAGTTATGGGGAGTTTGGTGGACACGGACGGCAAGATCCAGATCCCAGGTCTATACGAACTCGTTGCGCCGTTGACGAAAGAAGAGCAGAGTCTCTACAAAGACATTGCATTCACCATGGACAACCTGTACGAATCTCTCGGCAGCAAGACCGGAATCTACCCAGACAAGGAGCGAACACTTATGGGCCGCTGGAGATACCCTTCGTTATCGCTTCACGGTGTCGAGGGTGCATTCTCACAGCCAGGCGCAAAGACGGTCATCCCAGCCAAGGTCACTGGAAAGTTTAGCATCCGTACCGTACCTGATATGGAGCCCCCAGAGGTGGACAAGCTGGTGTTCGCCCATGTCGAGAAGGCGTTTAAGTCGCTGAACTCTCAGAACAAAATGAACGTCTTCCTTCAGCATGCTGGCAAGTGGTGGGTCGCATCGCCCAAGCACTGGAACTTCACTGCCGCTGCCAAGGCTGTTGAGGATGTCTGGAAGGTCAAGCCTGATTTGACCAGAGAGGGTGGCAGCATTCCAGTCACTCTGACATTTGAGCAAGCCACCGGCAAGAACGTGTTGCTTCTGCCAATGGGCAGCTCAACCGACGCCGCCCACTCCATCAACGAGAAGCTCGATCGCCGCAACTACATTGAGGGCATCAAGCTGTTGGGCGCTTACCTGCACTACGTCGCAGAAGAGCCAACGAAGTAATGAGTTCAGTGGCATTGTCGATACCCCTTTACTTCGCAACGCTATTCAAAGACACGAGACGAATCACGACGACGAGCCACGCAGAGCCATGACAAGCAATACCGACGGACGTATGCTCAGAGTGGTTCACGTTGACGAACGTTGACGTGAAAGAATTGGCAAGTTGAGAAGGGAAAATATGCAGGTATTACTGAGTCGTGCAAGACCCAAAAACTACCATTACGTCTTCCAAAACGATATCATTCATGTCGCCATTATCTCGAACGTGATTCGAAAACAAAAGCAAAGGCCATGATGCTGCCGTTGATCGCGCTAAAACTTTACTGTACAGACCACACTAAAAAGGTAAATATGGATGATTTTTCAGACCTGCATGGACCAAACAAGCCCAGCGAAGCTGATTAGGGTATCTTCTTCCCGCATTGTCTTTTCTTTGACTCCTTTGCTCCCCTCTCCCCTTTTTGAAGTGCTTGGACGGAACTTTACATTTACTGCTTGAGAGGGAGGCCGAGGCCGCTGATGAGGCCGGTGACCTGGCCGACTGGGAGGATGTTGAGGAGGCCGGTGACGGTTGAGAGGATGTTCTGGAGACCAAGACCCTGGAGGATGTTGAGGAGACCGCCGAGCTGCGAGGTGATGCCGGTGACTTGGCTGGTGATGGCGTCTGTTTAGGACGATATTAGTGAGTTTGTTCTTGAGATAAAATAGCTGCAGGCGAGCGACTTACCAAGACCAACGAGAGTCTCGACGTTGCCGAGGGTGCCGTTGAGCTCCTCGATGACGGTGGACAGGAGACCAGCAACGTAGGTCTCGGTCTCGCCGGCGACGTTGTCGACGAGGCTGATGGCGCCAGTGGCGGAGACGACGCCCTCGATGGTGGAAACGACGGTGTCGAGAGTGTCCTGGATGTCGACGGTGACCTGGGCGGAAACACCGGCAGCACCGACACCGACGGTGGTGGCGTCTGTAAGGGTGCAGTCTGGTCAGTTCATCTAGTGCATATCTCCAAGATCCAAGTGCTGGGGCGAGGACGTACTGATCTTGCCCGTCAGGCTGGTGATGTCGGAGACGAGGCCCTCAACGATGGAGACGACCTGGCCAACCTGGCGCTTCTCCTGGGAGATGGCTGGGGCGGCGAGAGCACCGGCGATGAAAGCTGGGACGGCGAAGAGGGAGAACTTCATTGTTGCGAGTGGTGTGGTGGTGGATTAAAATGAGTGACTGGGTCGGATGTAAAAGAGTGAATAGACCGTTAAAGGCGTTTAAAAAGGAGCGTCAAGCTGTACAGAAGCAGGCGTGGATAAGGAGAGAGAGAAGAAGGCGCAGCAGCAGGAGGAGTTGGGGGGCTTTATTGTGTTCGTCCTTGCTCCTGGGTGCTGATACCATCTGGACGGTGTGAGGCGCTATACCGCCCGGTGGGAGATGGTCTTGGGGGAATATGTCGGCGGTGAGTCTTGGAGGGAGGCTTGTTGCAATGCCTCATATAACTGACCCCAGGAAATAGACGATCGACGTGATGGGTAGCTACGACGATCTGGTTTCAAGGTGTGGCCGGTTGTTCAGGAACAGAGACTGCGTTGCTGAGGAAGCGAAGCTGTTCAGCTCTCAATTCGATGAACGATCGTATGCGACAATGGGCTTCTCTCACGGCTCACCATCGATATCCGATAGATGCTGGTTCTGTCATTGTGCCAGCCCCAAACACGATAGGAGAGCAGCCAAGTGAAGTTGCTCTCGTCTAGCGTCCTCGTGCAGCCTGGGGTGCGTGTTCTCGCGGAGGCTAATAGGACATTACACGACACTAGACAAGATACTAGACATGGAGCAGATCGCTCGTGCGCATGAAGTGACGTTCCCCGGTTGTCGCGCCGATACACCGCATTCGTGTTATGTACGTACTCACACCCACGTGGGATTCTATCAATCAGGCTGTTCAATTCATCGCGAGGCACATGTACTCGCACTTTATACTTACATCTCGTTTGCCATCGGGTCACTCGTTGCTCGACGGTATTCGTACTCGCATCGGGCCATCATCTCGCTCCGCCTAGGCAAAGGAGAATCGGGTAGACCACGGCAGTCGTGCTTGGATCAAGGCACTAAATTTCGGTACTTACTGTGAGTGACCCGCCTCCAACATTGCGATGGACGTCATCCCTCCAAGCGGACTTGACGCGGATGAAATCAGCGAATGAAGAGGGAGAGGGTTGTTGGTGTTTGTTATATCGGGCTGTGCGGCCTTGGGGTGAAGTCCTTTCTTCGCGAATGAAGCTGGCCGATAAGATTGCAGAGACCGGCTTGGGCCTGACAGGCTGAGTTTCTGGTCTTGCTCCTGTTGCTAGAGATGTTGTTTTGAGTGGGCGTTGTGTTGTTGGTTGGTGTGTTGGGTCATCGAGAACAATTGACCGGGGTTGTCGCTGCGCGCCCCTTGTTCTTTCCTCACGCAAGTCTTGACACTTTTTTGCTAAAGATAGCAGGTCTCGAGATTTTGTCTTCGATTTCATGAAGGCACACGCGACAAATGTCAAATCAAAGAGAAGACAAAGACATATGAAGCATGGCTGTAAGTTGTCAAATTGGTAAATGTCGCAACTAACTTGAATTGTCTACAACGAGCGACATTGGAAACGATCGTTATCACGTTGTCTCGTTAGACATGACAAGTCGTCTCATAGCTTCGTCAAAATCATGACCTCCAAGGGAACGCACTCCCTCGAAGCATCTTTTTCAACTGCTGCTCACAACCGATGAGCCCCTCGCGGACTTTCCTCGCCGACGAGTTCTTGCTCTTGGACGCCAGCCACTTGGACATTCGAAGACTCTTGCGACCGCCATCACGATCCGCTACTTCCAATCTCTCCATCGGTGTCGGAAAGGGTGCCGATTCTGCATTCGGTGACAGCATGATTGGTATATCTGCTGTTTCCAGCTTCCTATGATTCCGAGCCCGTTTGATCAATGGTGCCAAGGCATCGTCCCAAGTACCGCTTGTGAGCTCCATATCTTCGAGATTCAGCTCCTCAATCGTGCGTCTGTGGGCTTCGACAAAAGCGGCGACGTCAGCTGCCGGCGTTGAGATGTTCTCGACAATGATTCGCTTGAGCTTGGGGAAGTGAAGAGGCCGCGGCCCCCTTGGTCGAGCCTTTGAAGTTGATTGCGCATACGCGGGATGCTCGCCTGTCAAAGGCGCAGATGCTAAGCTAGGACGCTTGACCGGCAGATCCCCTTTGTGGCCAATCCAGCGAAAGTTGAGGCTCTCGAGATTACTCTGGAAATTACGAATATAGGTTTGAAGGAGCTTGAACTGGTCTGGCTCGCAGGTAGCGCCTTCAACTGGAAGAGTATCGACTTGAATGGTAAGGTGGCGGATCCTGGACCATCGGCTGGCTGATCTTGGAGAAGCACCGAAGCCCAAGATAGGCGAAAGGTACATGAGTCCGCCGGGATGAATTGGTGAAAGTGTCAAGCTTTCCAGTGAATTGAGCGAGTTCTTTTCAACCGCGATTCGAAGAGAAATGAGAGCATAGTCGACAATGCTACGCCGGTACCGGTTCCGGACATCGTAGCCAGGGCAGCTGATCTCCAGATGCTCCAGATTGATTAGGGACGAGAAAGCTCGCACAAAGGCAGGTACATTCGTTGCTGCATGGAAGGAAGGCGGGTACTGGCGAGTGAGGATCTCTGTCGTGCCGATGTCCCCATATTTGGGCCGTCTGGGTGAAGATGGCTCATCCACCTGTGGAGTATACGTAAAGCTCAACTCGGCACCAGTATCCGGCTCAATCAACGGCGGGAGAAATGTGTCCGCCGTGTGCGGCAAGTTGAAGTGCAGCGTCTTGACGTAGAACCCCAGCCGGTCCAATGCAGCTAGCCTTGCGGGTCTCGTGAAGATGTTCGTCTTGAAAGTAATGCTGAGGTCGGAGAACAGCGCAGGGCCAGCCCGAACGCTGAAGTCATGACAGGCAAGTCGCAGACTCGCCAGATCACTCTTCGGAAGGAAGGATAAGAATGTCTCTCGACACTTGTCTTCGAGCCAGAACTTGAGGAACGTGCTGCTGTCGCACAGGACGAAGCTGCAGACGGATGCGTAGTTTTCGGAAGCTGTTCAGGTACCTGCGTTAGAGCCATTCGCAATGTCTTCGTATGGTGTGTTGCAGCCGCGCGTACATCGATCGCTACTCAGATCTATCTCTCCGAACAGGAGCCTGCTCCCTCCACTGCGTGTGGTCCCAGCTGACGTGGCCGATGCGGCCGACGAGACGGTTGAAAAGGAAGATGACGGCTTGCTAGCCAGGACATATGGAGACGGTCTGTCCTGCTTGCAACCCATTCTGACTGAAAGAAATCATGGAGCTCGCCCAATGCGTTGTCGAATGAGGCAGTTTCTTCGATCGCGATCGCAACAGCGAGGACGTAGGAACATGTGAAAGAAGAGGATGCGGCGGACTGAGGCATCGCGACGGCACATAGTCTTCAGGACGATTACGTGCCACTCGTCGGCATTGGCCACACTACAGCGACCGTGTAGGAGGCCTGCATGAGAAGTGAGTCACATCTTGCCAACCGGTGGAGGATAGAAGCAGAAGGCCTGGAGTGTTATGCAGGACTAGGAGATGGATGAAAGAGGAAGACACGACTATATCGCGAAAGTAGAACGTTGTAGACGTGATGTTTGGCGGGCGGGCGGAAAGAGGCTGGGTGGGCCGATACACCATGCGTTTCGCTGCGTTTCATCGTCGTGGCAAGCCAATGGGAGGGTCGATCTGGGTAACTTCAGCGCTAAGTAGCTGCAGGAGCTGCAGAGCTGCTTCGAGAAGAGAGCTGTATCCCGGTGAAGGCGGCCAGTAAATCCCGCAGTCGCGTCCTATAAGGATCTTGGCGCGTATTGTCGTGGTAGGCCATGTTTTGGCCATGTTTCCAGAAGCAGGAAAATCGCGATAGAACGTGAAAAGTGAGGTTGTGGCGCTGTCTGTTGGCCATGCGGAACCCTATCTCAACCTCACCTCGTCCGGATTCGGTCAGCCGAGCGAGAAGAATTATACAGCGCGTTGGTACACGATCTTTACGCGACTGTTACGCGTGAATGTTTTGCATTTCGATTCTCTTATGCGCTTGCTACAAGGCCTCACAGCGGAACCAAATGGCACCCCAGCAGTCCTCGTCCTCCCCAGTCTCTGCGTGGCGTCAAGCGAAGATCTCGTGGCTGAGAAGCGGCACCTGGTGACTCGCGCAGTACTTTGACCAATATCTCGTGCTGTGAATATTAGCGTTTGGTAGCCAAACATGCGGCAGTCGTTCTCACATTCTCGTTCTGTTGCACGATGTAGGCCACCTTGCTCAGCCTCTCGTGATTCGACCAGTTGACCCAGCCGAACTTCGTGACCTTGTCTCCAGCTTGAAGTCCAGCCTGTGCTGCTGGACTATCCGGCACAACAGAGTTGACCTTTGCAAATGGCGGCTCAACGACTGGAGCTGCTGATGGCACAGGGCGTGGCTCGGTCGTTGTATTGAGGCGGTGGGCGAGACTTGGTCCGTCCTCTGATGGCTTCGACGATGCAAACTGCTCTTGTACTGCGACCTCAAGCTTCGCCATCAAGGCTTTGTGATCGTTCTTCAACCGTATGATCCTTGCTCTTGTAGTTCGTATCTGGGCAACGTCGATGTCGGCGCGAGGAAATCCGTCAAAAGTCATGAGGGATGTGTTCATGTTTACTCCATGCTGTGAGGTGATGGTCAGTGTCGGTCGTGGATGAGGCAAACCTGGTTCCGACGTACTGAGTCCAACACTGAGCCAAGTGCTGAAAGCTCGGCCTCGAGGTTATCCTTTTGAGCGATGAGCTCTTGGAGCGATCGCTTCGAGTCGGTACCGTTTGCTGTTGGTCGGGATGTCGGGCCAGAGGCCACAGTCGGCGCGTGTAGGTCATCCATTCTGAGGCCCATCGAGGTAGTGACAAGAAGAGAGATGACAGATGATGGAAAAGTCTGTTGACAAACTGAAGGCGGATGTAGGCAGAAAAGCCCCGCGTAAGGTGTCTGCGCTGCTGCGAAGGCTCTGCGGAACAGCACAAGGAGGTCTGCGTATGGTCGAGTTCGACTATCTTCCAGCGCAGTATACCAACTCTCAGGCCAGATGCTCTGTATGAGATGGCAGTTCGAATCTGAATGCGTGCTGTGGTGCATGCGGAGAGCAAACACCTGTGAGGGGATGGCAGTTGACGGACCTGACTCCGCTGGGAGGATCTGCCGCGAAGGTTCACGCCAGCCAACGTGGCAACCAAATCGTCCTCAATCCAAACCTCGCTCTCTTCCTTCCCCTTTCACGCTGCACCGACAAAGCGAACGAATGCACGGCTGGAGGTGGGGGACATGGATTCAATCAGGAGAGCGCCCATCATGGAGCGAGCATTACCATGCCTGCCACGGCATTGGATCAGAATGACGTCCTTGGCCAGTAATCCCCTGGCATCTCATTGGATCCTCATGCTCGCGAGCCTCGATCGTCTTGTTGTCTGCTCGATCTGCCAGTACTTTCTCCACCCCGAACGAGGACAACAGCCTCTTTTCCGTTCGGATCACGCTCGGCTACGCGTTGGACACGTTTTTCATTGGCAGGACTCCTGCGGCATGCTCGCTCGGCACCTTAGCGGTCGCTGTTTGTGTGCTGTGGCGCCGGTGGGCAGGTACAACTGATGATGCTCGAAACATACCGTCATAGTTGCGAATGGACAAGTATTTACATGTAGGTCCTGCTTCCCCCCCTATCCTCCAGTCTTCCTGCACAACAACCCAAGATCCAATTGCCTCACTACATTGATCGCACAAGGCAATCATGGCTTCAAGTGCACCCATTTCCACTGGCTTGGAAAAGCTTCAGAAGACGCTTGATGGTACCGTTGAGGGTGTCAAGGTGGCGGATCTGAGACGCGATACCAAGGACTACCACGATCCCAAGAACCGGCTCACCACCGATTATGGCGTCAAGCAGAACAACACTGGTAAGATATTCAATCCAACGGTGTTGATATGTAAGTGGAATCAATACTAACGACCTTCTTAGATGACTGGCTCAAAGTTGCCTCCGAGGACAAAACTGGCCCAATGCTGATGGAAGACCACGCTGCAAGGGAAAAGATTAACAGATTCGATCACGAGCGTAACCCAGAGAGAGTTGTCCATGCACGAGGAAGTGGTGCTTTTGGCACTTTCAAGCTGCACAAGAGCTTGGAGCAATATACCAGCGCAGGCGTTCTCACCGATACCACCCTCTCCACACCAACCTTCCTCCGATTCTCGACTGTACTCGGCAGTGCTGGCAGCGCAGACACTGTCAGAGACGTGCGTGGCTTTGCAATCAAGCACTACACTCCCGAAGGCAACTGGGATGTGGTCGGAAACAACATCCCAGTGTTCTTCATTCAGGATGCCATCAAGTTTCCAGACGTTATCCACGCCGGCAAACCCGAACCACACAATGCTGTGCCTCAGGCACAGACAGCCCATTCCAATTTTTGGGATTTCTGTTGGCAAGTAGGTAAAATAGAGGGCAAAATTTGTCACATTTGTATTCGAGGTATACCAGCTAACGTTTGTCTTTTGTACTTTAGCACACCGAAGCGACGCACATGTTTATGTGGACCCAATCGGACCGTGCGATCCCCCGATCATACCGCATGATGCAAGGCTTCGGCGTGAACACATACACTCTGACCAACGCAAAGGGAGAGCGGTTCTTCGTCAAGTTCATATGGACGCCTCATCTTGGCGTGCACAGCTTTGTCTGGGATGAGGCATTGAAGCTTGCTGGGCAAGATCCAGATTTCCACCGCAAAGACTTGTGGGAAGCCATCGAGAACAAGGCCTATCCCAAGTGGGACTTCGGCGTGCAAGTCATCCCAGAAGGCGAGGAAGACAAGTTCGAGTTTGATATCCTGGACGCCACCAAGGTCTGGCCAGAGGATCTTGTCCCCATCCAATATGTTGGCGAATTGGAATTGAACCGCAACCCCGATGAGTACTTCACTCAAACGGAGCAGGTTGCTTTCTGCACTGGTCACGTTGTTCCAGGCATTGGCTTCTCGGACGACCCTTTGCTGCAAGGCCGCAACTTCAGCTATCAAGACACCCAGCTGTCTCGCCTTGGTATCAACTTCCAGGAGCTGCCGATCAACCGTCCAGTGTGCCCAGTCATGAACAACAACCGCGATGGTGCAATGAGGCACACGATCACAAAAGGCACTGTCAACTACTGGCCAAATAGATTCGATGCGGCACCTCCAGCCGCTGTCGAGGAGCAACCTTACATTGACTACCCACAACAGGTTGCTGGCATGAAAGCTCGTCTGAGGTCAAAGAAGTTCAGAGAGCACTTCAACCAGGCCCAGCTGTTCTACAACTCGCTTTCCTTGCCCGAGCAGATGCACGTTCAGTTCGCACTCGCTTTCGAACTTGATCACTGCGAAGATCCGATTGTTTACGAGAGGTACGTTGACCGGCTTGTATTTGGGTAAGACCATACTGACACTATTGCTAGAATGAGCCAGCGACTTGCAGATATCGACATCGACCTGGCAAAGAATGTTGCCGAGCTTGTTGGTGCCCAGATTCCTGAAAAGCAAGGCCGTCCAAACCATGGAAAGAAGGCTTCTGGCCTCAGCCAGACCGAGTTCCCCGGCAAGACGCCCACGATTGAGACTCGAAGGATCGCCATTATCATCGCAGATGGCTACGATGCGGCTGCTTATAACGGCATCGTTGCTGCAGCCAAAGCATGTTCGGTAAGTATATCTGAGCCTTCTAGCTGCAGATAAGAGCAGACTAACATGTTTGTAGGCACTGCCATTCACCATCGCCCCAAGACGTACTCCCATCTACGCCGCCGGCGAAAGCAAAGAATCCGGCAAAGGCGTCAAGCCAGACCACCACCTCGAAGGCATGCGCAGCACCATGTTCGACTCCGTCTTCGTGCCAGGCGGCGCCGACTCCATCGCAACCCTCCGCGAGAACGGCCGCGCCCTGCACTGGGTCCGCGAAGCCTTCGCCCACCTAAAAGCCATCGGCGCTGTAGGCGAAGCCGTCGACTTCGTCCGAGACGCGTGCGAACTCCCCGGCGTGGCGTTCAGCACCAGCGATGCCGTCACGGACAGCTACGGCGTTGTGACGGCCGCGAAGGTGAAGCCCGAAAGTTTCAGGGAGACGGTGAAGATGGCCAAGGGCGCGGCGGATTTTGTCGACGCGTACTTTTATGAGATTTCGCAGCATAAGAATTTTGAGCGGGAGATTAAGGGGTTTCCGTTGATGGTGGCTTATTAGATGGAGAAGAAGAGTGTACTTGATAGTGTTCTAATGATACCAATGAGAAAACGCGGACCGTTCGATTCGAAGATTGCAAAAGTCATGATCGGATGCGTGTCCAGTGCGAGACATGCCCGGAGTATCTCATCCATCCTCCCGCTATATGACAATGCAATCTGTTCGGCATAAGCCACACACACATACTAGTAGGAAACCTTTCGCTATCGGTCGATTCATACACTATGTCGTATCTCGCATTCGTTTCCCCCAACAAACGCGTATCGCATCTGCGGATCGATCAATCTGACTCGCCTTCGCACAGAAAGCGAGCCCCATATGTGCCTATAAAGAAACCGAAATCTTCGTGCCACGACTCAACGTCGAATTCAAAGAAAAGTTCCATATGTCTCCGAACAGAGATCTTCGTGTCATGACTCGACGTCGGATCCAAAGAAAAGCAAACTTCTCGGTTCGCATAATGATGACATGGCTTAGAGAATTACTCTTCAGTGTCGACGTGGACGAGTCGGAGGAAGCGAGCTGAGGTGTCGCTGGATTGACTGCTGGATCGTTGCGTCTTGGCGAGTGGCTCGATGGCGGCGGCGAGGGATGGGGTTCGTTGCTCGGTGGTTGATGCTGGAGAGGTTGGGCTTGCGGCTGGGGCAGTCCAGTTGGAGTAGCTGAGGGGAGCGAGGCTCAGGAAGGTGGATTCGCGGCGGGTGGTTGTGTTGGAGTCCATTGCGATTGTATGTGGTGGTTTTCGATGTAGTTTGGTTGAAGTGTGCAAGGGAGTGAAGGGTTGTTCGACGAGGAAGGAACGCTTCGTTCGATATGGATTTGATGTTTGAGATGAGCGCTCAAGTGATGTCTCAGCTGAAGTTTTGAAGTGGTGTGTGAAGTGAAGCCTGGAGCAAGTCTGGACTTGAGAGTCGAAGTGAGGTCTTGAATACGTCTCGAAAGCCTTCTGGAGCGAATGGAATGTGTACTCACCTGAGGCACTTACCTACTCTTTATAAGCCGGCGCAAACCACGCACATGCTCGAATTCGAGCAGACGCCTTATCATCCCAGTTTGCAAGGTCGCAGCCATCGACCTATAAGACTCGCAGACGCCGTCACCATCAGCCATTCCGTACGTCCAGAGTGTGAAGTCACGAAAAGTGAACGGAAGCAGACGCTCTAATCCCGGAAATAAAGACGTAGAGCAACTGTATCGTGCTGATTGACGTCTTGTCACTGGCCCGGCTGGCCTCGGTACTGTAATTTCGTCGATTCGCGGAGAAGCCAGCTGGGGTAAGCTTCTGATGGTGATTTCGATATATGAGTTGTATTCCTTTCAACAACGTCTTTCGTGACGACACCCTGATAGTAGATAGGGACTTGTGGTTCCTACGCAATTGTGGACTGAGTGGCTCGGACCGGATCTGGAACGCTCTGTCCAGACTGCTCTGCCTGTTCGTGATGAAGAAGTCGATCATGCCAATCTCCTGCTGCACCTAGCACACCAAGCTTGAAGCTGCGAGAAAGCTTTGTTAAGTGTGGACGAATGAGCGCCACAGTGCGCGATAAGTGAGAGCTGCTGCGAGGGCGATCTGCCATAGGTCAGCTCGGATGGTTGCGATTGTTCATCAATTCCAAACCGGGCCCGGGAGAGATTCTTCACAAGTAATACTTGCTGAGAAACACCACAGGTATCTGGCTCGTCACATCAGCTTCAGCGTCCTGGTTGAGGATCCCTCGCGTTCGGTGCGACAACACATGTTGCCATCACATCCATCCATCATGGTCGCGCGGCGTTCGTGCCGTGCGCTGCGTCGAGGCGCGATGAAGAGGTCACGAGCGGGAGTCTGGGTGGTTGAATGCGACTTGACAGCTCGGCGGAAGGCTGCACGCAGGACGGCTCATTGCAGTGAGGCGTTTGTCCGTTTGTATATCAATCGCTATTATTCCGTGCATCTGCGGGCATTGGCTGCGGTGGCTGCGGTGCGTCACCGGGTATGGACATGCCGTGCGACTGTGCGACCGACCTGTCAAGGGAGACTGCCGGCACTGTGGGATGTTGCGGTGTGAGGACGCTGCTGTCGAGGCGCGCACAGTACAGGTTGCACAACGCAGCGCAGACGGCCATGACCCGCAATCCGGAGCGTCTTGGGCGGTAAGGAGAGCATCGCAGCGAGGCATGGAAGCCCGGCGCTGGTGAGCGCGAGAGACTTCGCGGGCGAGGTGGTCATTGTCGATGTCGTCGTCGTCGCCGTCGCGAGTCTGGGCAAAACAAATGACGAGTCGTAACGAGGCAAAGCCTCTCCGCCGCTGCCGGCACGGCAATGCACACAGGCGAGAGGTTGGCGGGCTGGGCCGAAGTGCGCCGCAGGGATTGCGCCGGTCGACTTCAGTTTTGCGTTTTGTTGGAGCACACCAACCACAGCTGCCTCTGACTTCTGCCCACCTCATCGCAGGATCAAGCCTGTCCGTCGCCGCGCCTCTCTCCGCACCACGCTTCTGCGCTCGCTGCAGCCACGACGGGTCACATGAGTGCGCGGCTCACCCTCCTCCCGGCCTCGACCACCAGCAGCAGCAGCAGAAGGGTCCGCCGCGCAGTCGACGGCACGTCGTCCGGGGGTGCTGGAGGCCACATTAGCGAGAGCTCGTCGCCGGCATTAGCCTTGGCCCTTGATGCGCCTACCACTCGGGGAATATGGCCCGGGCCTTTCGTGGCGCGAGTCTGCTCTGCGTGAGAGCAGCACAAGGGCTCGCACAAGAGGTAGGTAGCCACAATGTGCTTCTCTGACATGCCTGCTTCGCGTGGCATCGTTGACAACTGCTCCTTGCTTGACTGCGCATACCACCCGTCTGCAACGATTATTCTGAGATGAGCGCACCCGCTTTTTCGACTCCCCAGTATCACCATGCCTAGCATCCGGAATTTGTTTGTGGCCCAGAAACTTATAAAGGAGCGCCGCTGCTCCAAAACCTAGTCTGGACCTTACTTCACTCGACTCTATATCTCGCTTTGTTGGAGTTCTTGTTGCATCACCTCACATCATCTTGAAGCCTGTCTGCAGAGACTACAGGTACGTCTGCGAGCTCCCTCACGCATCTTCGCCCCCAGCTAACCCACACGTAGATCAACTACCCCAGAACAGCAGCAACAATGTGCACTCAAGTCACCCACGAGTATTCTTGCAGGCACAGGGTCGTCGAGAAAATCCCATGCGCCAACTCCCGTCGAACCACTTGCAACAACATCAGCCAGCGCACGGTGGTCCACCATCAAAAGTGTCCCAGATGTGGTGGAGGATGACATGGTAAGTGAGTGCTCGAACATCCCTACAGCCTTATCTCCTGACGGTTGTATCCCAGCCTTCGGTCCTGCTTGTCCGCGTTTACGCCTGCGTATTACATGTTTATGACTGGGAAACGGCACTGGCTGCCATGGCGTTAGGTTTGGCACGGCGTGGGAAAGACGGTAATGTCTCGCGACAGGGAGATATGCAACACTGTGAAATGTTGTACTATAGACATAAGGGCGAGCTCTTGTGAGGCTCCAGACCACGCGCTCATTCAGCAACGACCAGACTTTGTATGCAGTCTCACATCAAAATTGAGAACAGCAATCACTATCACCGGCTCTCAAGTCCACAACGTTGTACGAGCCTGCACAAGACATCGAATGACCGTGTTCCATGGCAAACAAATCCGCTTCTGCCGTTCTTCCATATCAAGAGCCAACAGGCTTTGGATCTGCCGCAGGGGACAACGCCCAGCCAGAGCTACCAGGATGTTAGTCAGCCGCTGCAGGCCGCCGCATCATGTCCACTCCAAACCACTCTGCACGTCACGATCCTGGTCCACAAGCCCCCGTTTGAATCAGGACAAGACCGCTATGTCCTTGATACCCGATGCCGACCAAAGCCTACGTGCGAGGTACTGTAAGCCGAGCAACATCCGGAAGAAGGCCAAAGTGTCTTGATCCCGGCCAACGAGTAAGGCGAGCGATGCACTGCACGGCAAACCAGTCCAAACGGTGATGATCGCAAGTGATTCCGAGATCGGCCGTAATGTTTGTGCCAGCTCCAGATACTCAGCGGACCAGCTTGACGAGGTCATTCTCAGAGACGGGCCGTTTCGATCGAGAGACTTGAGGCGTGATGAGACAGAAGTTCGTGTTGTTCATCACCACTTCACGTTTGTGAGATGTGAGAGAGAGAGACACCTCACAGGGCTCCACTCTTCGTGCTACGCCAATCAAGATTAGCGCGCGGCACGGAACGCGCTAATCCCCGAGAGCAACTTCATCCCTTCCTGCTCACCTCTTGCCTCGCTCTCACAACTGACCGCATGACTGCGCGGCATCTTCCAGCAACAAGCACATGTCCGTAGACATCAACTGGGAGACCCTCACTGGAGGCTCTGATGGAGCAGCTCTGGCTGAAACGATCCGGTCATTTGTTCACGAACGGTTCCAGAGCATCCCGCTTCCCAAGCTGATCCGCTCGGTCAGCGTTCACGGGTTTGAATTTGGCAAGGTATGTCCGGACATCGTGCTGAAAGACATCACCGATCCGTTGCCGGACTTCTACGAAACCGACGAAGGCGAAGACGCGCATGCAACAGGCTCTGATGGTGATATTACGAGAGCGGACGTTCAGCCGGACTTCCAACACTCGCAGACCCGGCATGTGAGAGGCGCTGAAGGCTCTCGCCGTCTATCAGAGATACAGATTCTGGACCGCGCAAGCACCACTGGCCTGACGCGAAATGCTGCACCTGGGGTGCTAGGCACCACATCGAACCTGGGCTACTTTCATCTTCCTCTATCTGCAGGTCTGCCTGGCACCCAGACTCCTCTCGCTGCAGTAGCTGGTGCACATTATGCTACAGGAAATCAGGCGGCCCCAATCAGAGACGGACATCCAGAGTCATTCAGCTCCGCTTCACCAGCGTCCGCGGCTACGCCCACATCATCACATGGCCATACCTACTTTGATCGGCCTGCAGAATCGAACCATTCGGGTCAGGCTGGTCAACCAGAGCCTTCAAACGAACACCAATTTGACCAAAGCCCCGAGGATCTGCAGATCGTATTTCGTGTCACATATTCAGGTGATGTGAGACTCTCGTTGACTGCCGATGTGTTCCTCGATTATCCCATGCCTAGCTTCGTGGGGATACCGCTGAAATTGAGAATCACTGGTCTGGCTTTCGACGGCGTTGGTATCCTGGCGTACATCAAGAAGCGGGCGCACCTTTGCTTTCTTAACCCAGAAGACGCGGATGCACTTGTGGGCGGAGAGCATGGCCTGGACCCTTTCGACGATTCAGGCCACGACGATCATGATGCTTCGAAGCCAGGACGAGTTGGTGGGCTGCTGGAAGACATCAAGATCGAGAGCGAAATGGGTGGCACAGACGGCGGAAAGCAAGTCCTGAAGAACGTGGACAAGATCGAGAAATTCATCCTCGAGCAAGTGCAACGCATTTTCGAGGACGAGTTTGTTTATCCCAGCTTCTGGACTTTCCTGGTCTGATGGCTTGGCCGAGACCGTATGGATGATGAACGACTTTGCATTGCTCGAGTCAAGTCTCGTCTGCGAAAAGTGGAGCACGGCTTTGCGTATGCAGCTACGCGAAAAGCCAGGACGGCTGTTACACAGAATGCCTGTCAACACCTTGCTGGTCTGTGAAACAACAACCCTTGCTTCCGCGGCACCTCTCCCGCTGTCAAAATCATGCTTGTGAGACGATGGGCGGGAACTCCATTGTACAAGGCCAGTCAAGAGAGAATGTCACACTCGAACCTGCCAGTAGCCGGTGTCAACGGAAGTGACGATGCACCACTTTTCACAGTGCGCTACCAATATACGAATCACGCCGTGGGAGTCCACTTGAGTTGGAGGCGAGCCCACAACGTGTGAGACTCTGCGTCGATATCGCCACGGTCGCTATCACGAGGCTCGCTTATCATGTGACAGCATGACTGAATAGTACATTTGCCACCATGCGGAAAAGGTTCTGGATTGAGGCGATATTCGTAATCAACGTCGGAGGACTCGCACTATCTTCGACCTGCACTATCGTCTGCAACAACTGACGGAAAAAATGGCACGATAGCACACTCGCAAGATGCTCGTATAAACTGGGCTGTGCGAGACCATGCACAGCGTGAGTCAGTTCTCTAGATTGTTCATTGACTCTACTGCGGGAGCAGCGTCTATTCAGCGCCATACAAACGTACACATCGTCAAGCCTTTGTGCAGACCATCCACTATCATCCATGTCTACAGCTTAACTGAGCAAGAGGACCGGAGACGACACGTAAGCCCCATCGTGTGCAGAAAGAATTGGTAGTGAGGCCATCGAGAGAAAGGCTCAGCGACAACCAGATCTGATCGGGACAAAGCCGTACTACGTACGAACCTTGCCCTTGAAGCATCTTGTTCGACCGCTGCTACCCGCGTGCTCCTCGCGTGGCATGTTCCAGCCAAGCTGACCAAGTCTCTATCACACACTGTTGACTTACGACCTCTCCAATCGCGCAGGTTCGCGAGATTCGCCTCATGGATGGGTACGTCCACTTCGGTGACTGATCAGCAATGAAGCAAATGCCGCTCTGGAGCATCACATGAGCTCGGTGTTGACTGCCCTGGTCGACGGCATCCCAAACCCTACGCCCGAGCATAGTGCTCACACACAAGACAGGGAAGCTCGATGCATGAAAGACCGAGTCACACAGCTGAAGCGAACTCCAAGGGCTTGCTTGCAACGGACAAGGTCAACCCATTTGATTCTGCTTCAAGGCTGAAATGAACAGACGTTCAGGGTCCAACACGGAAGCTCACTATCAAAGATTTCTTTGCGTTCAGTCAAGCCCTGCCTCAGACTGCACGTGTCAACGAACTCCGGACTCGGCATATCGTCGAACGTATGGGCTAGGTGGGCAGTACTTTCAGGCCCCGGACATTAACAGGGTCTGATCTACAGGCTAAGACCGGCGTATGACTTTGAGACGTACAACTCCAAAAGGATTCAGCCTCTCGGTCTGACCATGGTATCCGACGCTGCTATGGTCTCGGAACTGATATCATGGCTGTGACCATATCGTTTCATTGGAATAATGGCTACCTTGGCGCTCTGACGGGTCTCCCACAAGAGTCTTGCTCATTTGGATGCTAACGAGAATGACACATGCGATAGCGATGGTGTCTGTGGCGATGACAAGATTGGCGTTACTGTGCTGTGATAGTCCCAAGTCATTGCAGTCTGGCCGATTGAAAGGTACGCCTGATGTCCTGCAAAATCGAGAGTCTCTACCCATCTTCCACCCTTCTTCCAAGTTCGAGAGATGCGCTAGCAACTGTCGGTTCACCAGCTTATCAGCTTGATCACCAACACCCTGGGTGGTCATGACTTCTACCCGACATATCCGACCTTATACGACCCGTCGACGCTTTTGCCTCGCGCATCACTCGGCGAAAGTGCCACATCACCAGAGTCGATCCTATGCAGTGCACAGCCCCACGCTCATCATCACGCGCACATGGATAAGCTCCAAAATCGTGCATGAAAGCAGATGCGCCTTTTGGTTAAGGATCACATAGCCTTTCTCACGACTCAGTGCCTTGCATACTCGAAAACAACCACCCGAAACCTACTTCTGACTCGCCATGTGTCCTCGTGGGACACACTTTTGGCAAATTATGAGCGCAGCCTAGGGTTCGGCTTCAGGCCATACCCGAGAGGCCGGTCACGTTGTGTTGGTCACGAACGTGGCGACTGAGTCGGGGTTGCGGGACGGCACAAGGTGTCTGAGGTTATGTTGTGGTGGTGGCTTTATGCTTGTTTCGGTGAACGAGAGCGGTTGAATGTCCGAATGGGTTGCATACGGAACGATCCGGCGACGAAAGGTAAAAGATTCAGACGGTCGAACATGGATATGGAGGTTGGATCTGTGAGAGTTGCTTGAGGTTAAGGCCTTGAATTTCTCGTTTAGTTCGAAGTCTGAAGATTACGATCAGGTGAGTAAAATGGAGTGTACCTTAAGGGATAACTCGAAGTAAGTGGGAAGATAGTTTAAGCCAAGCAATGTTGGCCACACGCCAAATGAACGAATTGAAGCTTTGAAAGAGACTTCGACAGCGGGACAAAGAGTCGAGCTCGTTCGACACCACAGTCCTACTTAGACTGGCAGATGAGCCAACAAAAAGATTGGCAGGTAAAAAGGAGAAGAGTGTGTTTGGGGAAAGCTGACCAGCGGCTTGATTGATCATTTCGCCGTACAGAACGCTCTCATGACCGCATTATACTTACCTCCACCTCGATTGAAGCACTTACCCAACTTCATCAAAGACTCCTGTGACCGTGGTAGCACCCAGGTCTACTTCTGACCATTCGCCTTCGCCTCCTGCTCCTCCTCCAATCGCACCAACTCAGCCTGCGGAATGTCCGTCCACGTATACCCCTCCCTGACACAGCAAGGGCACCGAAGCGCCACGAAAAGCCCCTCGTTCGTCCAATCCTCAAGCTTGAGGATGTCCTCCTCAGAGATGATCGGACTGATCCTGTTGAAGTGCTTGTCGTAGATGCCGCCCGGACGTTGGCAGCTATCGCAGCACGGCTGCTGACGCTGAATCAGAGCGGCGATGGCCCCGGGGTCGCGCCAGATGTGGGAGCCCTGGGAGAGCTCCATCTTGACGGCGTCCATGCGGCCACGGGTGAGGAGGTTGTTTTCCAGGACCCAGAGTTCTTGCGTGCGGATGGCGGTCGAGACGCAGGATTTCGGATACGTCTTCGAGGCGTCGATCTTCTTGCGCAGAGCCTTCTGGTGTTGGGACTGGTTGGCTTCGACCTTTTGGTGCTGGGCTTCTTCGATGGCCTTGATGACGTTGATGTCCAAGCCCAAGGCTCTCATTTGCTTGATCGTTTTGCGGTCGAAGGTGAAAGTGCTGTTGAATGTTGGCACGTTCTGGAGGGGGCACTTGGTGACCTTGGCCTTAGCAACGGATTGAGCAGCCAAGGCGGCGCGAGGGCGACTACCCCTTCTGGAGATGGATCGGAGTGGCTCAGGCTCAACACTGGTCATGCCGAGGCCGATCTCATAAGCAGCTGTCTCACAGATCTCCCTTTCAGTGTTGATACGGAAATCCTCGTCGATGACAATGCCCTCTGCTTGGGCTTTACGCTGGTATTCATTCCACTGGTCACGCATATCCTGAGCCTTGGGACCCCGTAGAAGTGTGGGCCAGAGGGCTTAGACAGAACAGAGAGGAAGATATCGCTGAGATTGGCGGAAGGGTTGACGCGGCACTCACGCTCGGTGTGGCCTTGCGAATGGCACTTGTGGCACTCGCGGAAGAGAGGGTTGCGGCACTCAGATGACAAGTGGCCTTTCATGTTGCACTTGCAGCAGTGCAGGCATGATACGTGGCAGGCGGCCATTGCTGCGCCGTTCTGGCACTCGCCTGACTTGTGGCCGATTGTGTTGCACCAAGCGCAGTAAGGGATCGCGGCGACCTCGGAAGTTGGATTAGACTCGTCCAGGTCCATGGCGACCCAGGTTGGAGTTGGGCTCCATGGTTTGCCAGTCTTGCTGGGACTCTGTGGTGAGGTTGAAGTCTTCTTGGCTCGTGGGTTGTTGTTGGTGCTGTAGGTAGGGACTGCTGGCGTCTGCTGAGCGGCCTTCTGGCTGTTAGGATCCAACCGACAGTCTTTCTTCAAGTGGCCAATCTTGCCGCATAGAGCACAGGTCTTCTTCTGGGCGGTAGTATTGTTGGCAGTCTTGCAGTCCTTCGTGTTGTGAGTGGAGTTTGGGCCATGAGTAGCGCAGTTGAACGACTTCTTCTGGTTGTTGTTTTGGCTCCGCTTGGAGCTACCTCTGTTGTTGTTGCTCATGATGTCAGTAGGAAGCAATGAGTGTGTGTGCTTTTGGTGTTTTCTTTTAGCTGAATAAGAAAGAAAATAGGACAAGGTTCTGTCCAGCAGATACCCAAAAGGAAACACAAATGAAACTGGGGAAGTGAGAGGCTGTGGTGTGTGTGATGGGAGGAAAGGGAAGATTGGACGAACGATGGAGTTCGAGGGGGTTATAAAGGGCCGTGGCGAAGGGCCGTGGCGTTGCTAAAGATAGTCTTTGATGGACTCGAGTCTTTGAACAAAGACAAAGCTCTTGCTTGTGGAGGCGCTGATATAGATTTCTCCGTCATTGTCGTCGCTTTGTCAATTGTGGGTTGACTTCTTGTCGTTGTAGGGGACCGCACGTGATGTTGCATCGGGAAGATTGGTCGATATAACGTAAGCATTCAGATAGTGACGGTGAAGCATGTTGTGGATGTTCTGTGCTGTGCTTGTGGGCCGATAGGCTCGTAGTCATCGATCATCGCGTGTACTAGAATACCCCGAACTCATGCAGCTCTTTGCCTGGTCAATGAATTTGAACACCTGGCACGCTGAGCTGATTGACCGGAGGTACGTGCCTCGAAGACCAGATCCATGGAGGCTCGTAGGGAAAACTTAGAACCCGCGCATAATGGCCGGTATCGACATTTCGACGAGTCTCTCTGACACTCAAAGCTGTATGACTGCAGCAGTAGCGTAGTGACCATCTTTGCAGCAGGTGAAGTCCTAAAGATGGCTGGTGACAACTGGTAAGGGAGAAGGTGAGGTTGCTCTGTATACGCTAGTATTTAGAGTTGCGTGTCGGCCCGCTGAACGCTCGAAATCTTGGCGGCGATGCCGAAAAAAAGTTCCCGCTCAAGACCAGCTTCGAAGTTCTACTTTCCAATTTTCCGAACATCGCCAACATGTCGTACGACTACATCAGAGACTCGCAGAAGCGAAAGCGAAGCCACGGCTCGAAGAAGCCATACAATCCTGCCATGATGTCCGGGGCCCTCCCATCACCAGAGGCGGAACCGGAAGATGTCGAGGAAGAGGCGCAATCCCGAAAGAAGGTCAAGAAAGAGCACAAGAAGAAGCGCAAGAGCAGCGAGGGTGTCAATGGAGACGTGAAGAATGGCGAAGACTCTGTATCTGCGCCTCCAGTCAAGTCGCCAAAGCAGCCTGTGGCGAACGGTGAGCCGTCGCAAGATGGAGGACCTTCGAAGAAAAAGGCCAAGAAGGAAAAGAAAGAAAAGAAAGAAAAGAAAAAGCAAAAGTCTCAAGCCGAGGAGCTTGATGCGCAGGTTGAGCACGACGAGGAAACTGGTGCAGAGGAACAGGTCAATAAAGAGCTGAAGGAAGCGGCCGCAGAAGCTGATGCTGCGGAAGTCGAAGACGATTTCGCTGGGTTTGAATCAGAAGAGGAGAGCCAGGAGAAGGCTGATAATGCGGAGAGGTCGAGTGATAAGGATGATGACGAGGAGCAAGACGAAGACGAGACCGAAGCACCTGCGACGAACGGAGATCTTGGAGTTCCGTCAGACCTTCCATCCGCACTGGGCGTGTCGCTACCCAATACCAAATCGGAGCCTCAAAAGTTTACAGAACTGAATTTGTCTGAACGAACGATGAAGGCTATCCAGGACATGCCATTCGATACCATGACTGAGATTCAACGCCGAGGCATTCCTCCGTTACTTGCTGGTCGAGATGTCCTTGGTGCTGCCAAGACTGGATCCGGAAAGACTTTGGCTTTCCTGATCCCTGCCGTGGAAATGCTACACTCGCTGCGATTCAAGCCTCGCAACGGTACCGGTGTGATCGTGGTGTCTCCAACTCGCGAATTGGCATTGCAGATCTTTGGTGTTGCTCGCGAGTTGATGGTACATCACACGCAAACCTTTGGTATCGTCATCGGAGGAGCCAACCGACGAGCAGAGGCCGAGAAGCTTGCAAAGGGCGTCAACCTGCTTATTGCTACTCCCGGGCGACTCCTTGATCACCTTCAGAATACCCAGGGATTTGTGTTCAAGAATGTCAAGGCTCTCGTAATTGACGAGGCTGATCGTATCTTGGAAGTAGGATTCGAGGACGAAATGCGACAGATTGTCAAGATCCTGCCCAAAGAAGACCGCCAGACCATGCTCTTCTCTGCTACGCAAACTACCAAAGTTGAGGATCTTGCGCGAATATCACTTCGCGCTGGCCCTCTGTACATCAACGTCGACCACGAAGAGGAGCATAGTACCGTTGCTGGTCTCGAGCAGGGTTATGTCATCTGTGAGGCAGACATGCGATTCCGCATGTTGTTCACGTTCTTGAAGCGACACCCACAGAAGAAGATCATCGTCTTCTTCAGCAGCTGTAATTGCGTCAAGTATTACTCTGAGCTGCTGAACTACATTGATCTACCTGTCCTGGACCTCCACGGCAAGCAAAAGCAGCAGAAGCGAACGAATACGTTCTTCGAGTTCTGCAACGCCAAGCGTGGTACTCTGATCTGTACTGACGTGGCTGCTCGAGGTCTTGATATCCCAGCAGTGGACTGGATTGTGCAATTCGATCCTCCTGATGACCCAAGGGACTACATCCACCGCGTTGGACGTACAGCACGAGGCGCCAACGCAAAGGGCAAGAGTTTGATGTTCCTTCAGCCTAGTGAGGTTGGTTTCCTCAACCATCTCAAGGAGGCCAAGGTGCCGCTGGTCGAGTTTGAGATTCCGCCCAAGAAGATCATGGACATCCAGAGCCAACTGGAGATGTTGATCGGCAAGAACTACTATCTCAACAAGGTGAGCATGCTTTCAGTTTTGTCTTATAATCAATTCAGCTAACGTATTCGTGCAGTCCGCAAAGGATGGCTACCGATCATACCTCCAAGCCTACGCTTCGCACTCTCTTCGATCCGTCTTCAACATCCACAACCTCGATCTCAAGAAGGTCGCCAAAGGGTTTGGATTCTCAGTGCCGCCAAAGGTCGATATCAACCTCGGTGCGAGCATGAAGAAGCCGGATAACGCTCGCCGAGCGTATGGCAGTCAACCGAAGCAGAAGTTTCACCAGCGTCGATGATCGACTGCTTTTGATTGCCCGGACTTTCTTTGGGCGACTTGGTTTTCTGCAGGCGCCGCATTAGCGAGGGGTGTTTACGCATGTCGGGATAAAAGGTGTCCATAACAGTACGTATCCTCGTTAAGAGACACGTGGTTCACTTCTGTCTCACTCTAGCACTGTTTCTCAGATAGACTCACTTCCGAACACGCCTTGCTGTGTATCTTATTGCCGCGGCTTGGTCAACCAAGCTGGCTCATGATGAAACAGCGTGTGGTTGTCTTGATGGACCCGAGACACAGGATCAATGCAGCTCATAACACTACCATTTGGCCAACTACTCAATCCTCCGACCTCTCCAGACACCAGAAGCTACTGACAGCAGTCCGACCCATCAACAATGGCACTACTACCAGCCAGGGTCGGTGGCTAGGCTGGTGTCGACTTTTGAAATCGGAACTCCACCGGCCGAGAAGCCGATCCTGTCGCTCAGCACGAAGATCAACCAGGATGGGCGCCCTGCAGTTGAAGATGTTACGCAGGGCAGCTTCGGCGTGTCAACGCCTCCTTCGAGTGCAGAGAAGCGGTCTGACGGTCTGTCCACCAATAAGACTATGCAGTCGTCAGCAAAATCAGAGTCATCGCCAGAACAAGGCATCGGCGATGGAACATCAGAAGCGAGCACCGCATTTCCAACGCCAGATACGACTCCCGAACGGATACCATCATTCTTGCAACCAGAAGTGGCAACAGTCAAGCAGGAGAAACCGAAAGCAGTGAAAATCAACACCAAACCCACCACACAACGCTCAAACAAGAAAGCAGCCCAACACACCGCAGCCCGAGCACAGAGACGAAGACAAAGACAACGTCAAGCAGACGTTCTGTGAAACTCTTTTTCGGGAAAGGATAAAAATTGATCCGGCAACTAGCTCCTTCAATGTGAATGAACTTTTTAAACTTTCCACCTTATCCTCAGTTTAGCTAGACTGGATGTAACTTAGTGTTGACGTCCTTTCGTCCGAGAGGTCTATCTATTTAGTCCACCGCCTTTGGTGGGTAATTGTAGCCAGTCTTATGTATCTTTGACATCCATGTTAGGTCGATTGTTGAGTATTGTGTAACTATCCATCCGCTCGCCACATGTAGAGAAAAGATGCCCTCGTTCCGCAAAATCGTCGGTACGCCTCCTCCCCCTTTCCCAAATCCAAAACCCCCTCACCTACTCACATGTATCTACAGACAAAATCCTCACCTCCAAATACAACAAACCCTTCCCCGTCACCCTATTACCCTCGGCGATAGGCTACTACCTCGGCGTGAAGCAAGGCGAGCGACAGGCGCAGATTTTGATGGAGATTCAGGCGTTGGATCGGGGCGATCATGGGGAGGTGAGGAGGATTGCGGAACATCCTAGGTGATTTTTTGGGGTTTGGTTTTTGGGTTTGGATGGGGCTTGGGGATGGGGATGGGGAGGGCTGAGAGGTGCGTTTGAGGGAGGGCCGAGAGGTGGGCTTGGAGGGAGCTTGCTAGTGGGTTGCAGGGAGGGAGAGAGAGAGATATAGCAGGCTTGGATGCCATTGATGGTGCTCAGATGTCGAGTCCAATCTTATCTCTGCCATTTGTACTCGACATCACAGTGGAAAGGTAGACGATGTGGACATGCAAAGCATAGCATAGCATATAGTTTTTGATAAGGGGGTATTCAAAGCAAAATCCTCAAAAAGATCTAAACGAACATCGCTTTGGCACAATCTAATTTTCCGTGAAAGGAGTTCCACGTTCAGCGCCAGCAGAAAATACAACCAGTAGTCAAATCGACCACTCACTCGTCCACCACCACAAACAAGGACGAACAAATTCAAAATTCCCTCGCCCTGAAGTTTCAAGTCCCTCTCTGAGTTCGTCGGGAAATCTAGATGGTGTGTCATCGCTCATCAAGAAAACCAGAGAGTAGAGAAGAATCAACTCGCATCACTCGTCATCAAAAAGATTTTTCGCTCAATTCATCATTCAAATCATACCGTGATCCCTGCCCCCACTATCCTGAGAAGTCTTACTGCCGCCATTCGCCTTCGGGGTCGAGGTCGCGGTCGCAGCAGCACTGCTGTCTTTCTCAACAGCCTTGTCTTTGTTCCTCCGCTTCAAAGCCGGCACAAGCTTATTCGTGACTTTCTTCTTTTCTTTCTCTTTGACTCGCGCGGCCTCCATTTGTTTTTGGATCTCCAATCGGGCCATTTCCCTTCGTTCGCGGTGCCGGATTTCCTTGTCGTAGCTCGGGAGCGCCGTCGTGCCCGTCGTGTGCTCCGTGTCGCTGCTCACGGCGCTCGAGACGTTGCTGACGCTGGCGCTCGCGGAGGCGACGGGTGACCCGACACTTTGTGGGTAGTTGCGGTTCTGGTAGCTGCCAGCCAAGCTTGAAGATCCTGGGCGTACGGGTTGCCAGTCGCCTTTGGTGGTCCTGATGCTGCCAGAGGGAATGTCCCATGTCAAATTCGATTCAGACTGGAGAGACGTACCGTCAAAACGGCCATGTTCGTCGTCCGTGTCGTCTGACTGGCCTCTCAGCTGCGCCAGTGTGGCCTCGATCGCGGGGTTAGCATCTTCCGGCAGTATTGACGGATCGCTGGCGATCTTGTCTGCCACAACGTCGAAAGGATCTCTGACCGTCCCTCCAGGACTTTTGATGTCGCCTTTTTGCAATTGATTGATGACGTCCTCCCATTGGAAACTGTGAGGACTGTCAGGCCGCTCAGCCCGTTCAGCACGGTTCAAGCACTCCTGCGTCCTTGAGTTGAGCTCTTCACAGAGCTGGTGAAACTCCTTCAAATCGCTTTCTGACTGCTCAATGGCGGCAAGGACATCGTGATGTGTTTTGCCCGGCAGAGCAGCAGAGTCGTCTTTGTTGGATAGCGCGCTGGTCGCCTCGAGCCAGAGATGGATGAGATCCGCGAAAGATCGTGCCTGATCAATCAGATAAGGTAGACTTGGGAAGCCCTCTCGACTACTAGGTGGTAATCGTTGCATAATCGTCATTGGCGTGGTATAGCTCAAGTGCTGCTCTGCACTAACCACACCAGGTCCATATGTCGGTGATGTCGGCGAGTTTGGCCCAAATGTTGTCGAAGTCGAGATTGGTGCTGGCACATAACAGACGTCGTCGATGAATGACTTGAAACTCTCACGGTGCTGAACGAGGAAGGCGTTCATGGGCTCCATCCAAGGCTCTTTCGTTCCAAATGAGGCCATGTTGGCCATCGTCTGCAGTGACTTTGCAATCAAGGTGAATGCTCTTCGTGCGCGAGGTTTGATGTCGTCTGTAAGATGTTAGCTGAGAAGGCATTTTTAAAACTCTTGCTTCCACATACCTATAATAAGACCAAATAGCTTCGGATTCAAGACCGCCGGACAAAAGAACCGCAAGAACAAGAATCCAGAAACACTGCTGTAGCTCACACTCCGCAAGAAGTCACCATATCGATCCTCCGCGCAAGCACGAATATGTCGAAAGATGATCCGCAGCTCAATAGGACATCGAGACTTGTTCGCCACGATTGCCTTCCAAACCTCTTGAGTGAAGAGTAAAAGCCTGCGCCAATTGCGCTCAACTTCGTGCGAAGAGCTCACGCGATTCGGGTCAACTTCGCAGTCGGCGTCCTTGTCGTTGATCTCTTGAAGCTTGGCAGCAAGAGACTCCTCCAGATACTCCTTGCCAACCCGTCGCATGTGCGTGTCGAGACTCTTCGTCAACAAGGTGTTGCCACGGAAGAGCAAGTTCGCCTCCAACGTGGCGTTCTTATTCATGTCGCGAACAATCAACTCGCGATCGCTATTCCCAGCACCACTGCCAAGAGGGTCGTTAGTATCGTTCGAGCCCACTCGCCTGCTATACCGCAGTCGTGTAATCGGGGTCTCTTTGTGTATGCCATCAATCTCCTCTTCTACCAACGCCATAATCCAATCGCCCGCTTTCCCTGAAACCTGGAAGATGTTGAGCAAGCTGTCGCTAAGCCGCTTGAGCTCGCTGGGTATCATTTGTGCAATCTGCAATGTCAAACCGTTCGAAAATCGATGCAATATGTCGCTCAGTTGTCGGTAGTCGCGCGCCATCAAGATGATGCCTTCATCTGCTCGTATCTTTACGAGGATTTCGCCGACTTTCTGTCCATGCATGTTTGTAACCGGCCACCACTTCTCTACCTCTTTCTCTGGCTCGAGTTCCTCCATCTGGATCTCAACCTTTCCGCAGGTGACGTCGAATGCAAGGTTGGTGAAGCCACCCTGCTGTTCATTGTATGTTTCGTGGACATGTCGGCTGTCGTACTGTCCTGGGATGTTTGCCTGCTCTGGAGGCCGCCGTTTCACAATGACACTTGCGTTGTTGAGGACGGGCGGCAGGTCTTGAAACTCGAAGCTCTCGCCCCAGAGAGGATTTAAGCCTTCGAACTTGACGACCGTCTTGCCTCGCGTCTCGTTGTCAAGGAGCACTTCGGCATAGTAGCCGTTCTTGTCCTGCCCTGATGTCGCTTGTTGTCGATTGTAGCCACCACTGAAGCCACTTTCACTGTGTGAGGTGCTCGCGTTTGGGGGTTGCATCTTCGCCTCAACAACCCTCACACTCAGACTGCGCTCCATTCGGAATGTGTACGTCGTGCTGGTCGCAATCATACTCTCCAAGTCGCGATTCCCGTTCAACTCAGCACCCTCGAGCTCTGCATCCAACCGCGGGCCGTATATCGAGGGCATAGTAAAAGCACGAAGCAGGACAAACCAAACTTCGTACAGTACCCTACTTTCAAGACTTAAAAATATGGGCCGTATGAATCCAGGCTGGGCGTGGGTGTAGCTCGAGGTGTACTGAGGGTAGATCGCGATGCAAAAGTCGTTTTCCAGCACGCTGCGATCCAGTCGTTGTATGGCACACCGGCTCAGTTGGCTCAGCTGTACGACCGAAATCAAGGAATTGTCGGCATCGGAATGCAGTTTCAGTTCGCCATTCTCGCGCAGCTGGCCACTGATTCTCCTCCATCGTCGTGCACCCACGCTTTGCATTCTGTAGGTGTTGGGTCGGGTGGAAGGCTGGCCAACGGCGGTCGCGGTGGTATTGCTATACCCGACGTTGGTGTCCCAGTATATCATCTTTCCTATCTTAATGACAGGGTTTTCTTTGGGCATCGCGGCGATCACTGATTTTCGCCGATCGCTTTTGTTGCTACGGTCGCTCGCAGCACGGTCTCGACTCTGCCTGTGCACGGGATTGTTGACTGATGCCCTTCGTTTCGAGTGTTCCGCTATGGTGGAAGGTTTGGACCCCATTTCTGAATCCGGCCGTGGCTCATTACTCGAGATGGAGTATGTGTCCCGCGGCTGCCAGTGAAGTAGCGCCGCAAACCATGCGTCAAAGTCGGATTGCGTTTGGAGTTTGATATGAACCTCATCCGACGTATAGGGGAAAGAGACCTCCAGATAAGGTACGTCACCGTCGACGCTCGAGCGAACTCTTGAACCTCGCAAGTCAGATATCAAAGTCTTGTGCGCGCCTTCACTGCCTCTTGATTCATACATCAAGCTTCCGCTTTCTTCGTGAATGTAGCAGTAACTTTGTGACCAAGGATTGCCGAACCCGCGGCGAAAAACAACATTCCCGCTCATTCGGCCATTCAACGTCTTCATCAAATGCAGTATTCGCCTCGCATTGGCACTCGGCAGTGCCGAAGTGATGGAGTCGATGGTGCTGGTAGAAATGGGCGAGATCGAGCGGTGGGCGGCGTGCACCTCCTGAGGAGGCTGAACGGGTGAACCGAGTGAGGATATTGAGGGAGCAACTGGCTGCTCTACTGAAACCGGCACCGACGCCAGATACTCCGCTCCGCCCTGGTATTTGGGTGACGAGGGCGCATGCACGCTGCCGATTCGATTTCTGTTCTTGGCAAGCAACGCAGTGGGCGACTGCTCTCGCCTGGTCCGATCTTCCAACGTGCGAGTGCGTGGTCTGTGTGCCATGTCGATATCCGGCATGCCGCCCTGCCCATTGCTTCTGCTCTCGCTGTGGCTAAAGTGGGAGGAATTGGAAACGCTCAGGCTGCCGTTCCTGCTGCTCGGTGGGCTGCTGGCCTGGCTCGACCACGTCTCTCGCTCGCGGTGGTCGCGGTCTCTGGCGCGCGTGCGGCTCCTGCTCGAGTTGCTGGGACTGTCTCTGGCGGCGGGGCCGGCGGTAATTGTAGTCGTGGTGTGCGGAATGAAGACGCGCTCGAAACTCATGGTGGTGCTCTCGGGCAGGGTGCTGTGCTCCATTCCCAAGCCGTCGCCTTGGTGTTGGTCGGGTGTTACCGGTCGAATGGTGGTGCCGCTTGCTGTGGTGCTACTCTGGCGCAGGGGCATTGAAGGACGTCGCTCGACGGTGCGCTGTGTCGAGGAGGAGTCGGGTTGTACGGGCCTGTCTTGTTTCTTCTCCTGCGACAGCCACTCATCATACAGCGTGGGCTCCTTGCGCTGCTGGTCCTGGGTCCACCTGTTGCGCCTGCTCTCCTTCTCTACGGCCATGGCATCGCCGGCCTCTGGCTGATGGCTACTCCACACGCCCGAGCGCCGCCTGTGAGATCGGTCGGTCATGGTCGCGGTCGCCCGTCCTCCACGTACACCTGCAGCCCAATCACTCGGCGGTCAGCCTCGCCACCACTCTTGCAAGACGGTGCGGGCTCAGAAGGGCACAGAGCGGTTTGGTGCGGCAGTCGCTGTGCAATGGCGACTCCGGCTCCGCATATCGTAGCGCGGTGAGATGGGGGGTGCGAGGGTGGTGTGGCGACGAGGGCCCCGCGGTGGTGGTATGCGGTGGTGGTGGTGGTGGTGGTGGTGGTGGTGGTGGTGGGATAGGGCTCTGCTACGGGCGAGGCATTGACTGACAAAGCGCACACACAGACAAAGCAGTGGGCGGGCGTTGGTGCAGTGGCCTGGGGCGCTAGGATGGAGTGCAGACAGACGGGCGATTGATGGTGGATTGGGTTGATGCGCTTCGCTCAGGAACCAGGAACGCAACGCACGCCGCAGCGACGCAGCCAGCAAGCTCTGGGTCTGGCGAGCTAATGTGCAGCACGTGCCCTAGGGCAGAGGCAGAGGCAGAGGTGAGATATGGCACGCATTCGGGCACGGGGAGAGTGTTTGCTGATGCTGCTGTTAACCCCGAGTGTGTGATCTGCCCTTCCCACACGCCAGACGCTTCACACAGATTGACGACGCCGCAAGCGAGCCAACAAGACACCAGACACCACACGCAGGCGAGGAGAATTGCTGCGCTGGCACTCGTCCCTCAGCAGTCTCCACCACCACCAAAACCAGCGCCTGCTCGTCCACCACGCCGCAGTAGCGTCGCCGAAAGATCGACGTTCCGGTCTTGGCCCAAACAGCAGACTTCCCGTCCACCCGCGCCGTCTGAGGTTGTTCCATGCAACGGCTATCTCCAAACCTCACCCTCGACATCCGCCATCGCCTCCTAATCCCACGGCGCAGACCTACACAACAATCCGGGAGAACAATCAGACGTCCTCCCAACATCACACGCACAGGCCTCACAACAAGCCCAATCTGATACACGCAGCCCTCTAGAATCACCATCCTTGCCTCCGAGTCATTGGCAAGCACCCCCAATATCCCTCATCCCTGCCACGCAACGCCAGAAACAGCATCAACTGGATCTGACATCACAAAAAGCCCAGCAGCAGCAGCAGCACCGTTCAACACGTCTGTGCTCGCCCCGACCAGCTCTATTACTCTCACCAACGCAAAACAAAACGCCGGAATCACATTTACCATCACACTCGTCATTCTCGAACACCACCATTCAACCCTCCAAAAAAGCACACTCCCCGCCAAATGGTAAAAAGAAACAGACTCAGACCGCCCCAACCCAGCAGCCGGGAACCTCCCCAAGCGCGCCTGCCCAACATCGCCCACCGGCGCGCCGTGGTACCGCAACAGGAACAAGACCAAGCAGAAACCCAACACGTCCGGAGAAAATAACGATGTAATCAATTCTCCGGTAGGTTTGACCAGGCTAGAACGTCTTTGGAAAGAAAGGCATGTCGACCATCGCAATGTCCGTGATGATGAGTGATGAGCTGGAGAAAGACAAAGAAGCACCTCATGCAGTTTTCGATGGGTCATGCAAAGAAAGTGCTTGGTGCCTTGTTCCACGCACGCCTTGAGAGGGCAAAAGTCAATGCGTGACAACTGCCGTGGCACTGTTTCAGACATGTCGTGCGGACGCCACGCACCTTCATCTTGGATGTCGTTATCGAACGATCGAATCAGCCCCCAAGCTGACCAGACTTCGATGTTTCTGTCTCTATATTCATCGTCTGCGCGAGTAACGAGCCATTTGTTTACGACTTTGTTAAGTATAGGGTTTTGATGTGTCTCAGGCTGGCGACACCAACGGAAACCGTAGAGCACCTCGAAAAAGGCAATGCAGACATCCGGTTAGGTCTTTCCAACGGCGAGACAGGGCTGAGAGTCTCAGTCTACCTCGTCAGCCTTATCACACCGTAAATATCAAAAGCGAAGTGACGGAAGAAGTAAAACCACGACTGAACCCTCGACCAACCTCCCCAACCAAGGACTCGATTAAAGCCAATGCGAAAGCTGACGTTGAGTTCTTCAAAGAAGCCCAAACTCAAGGTTGCATTGTTGAACCTGAACTGAGAAGCCGACTCCCTCCTGATACCTTCCAGAACACATCCCAAACATCGCCCTAGTTCGGTACGTTCCTTTGCTAGGCCACCAGCTCTCACCCAGCTATCTCAAGTAAGGCATTGCAGCTACAATGTTCGGTCCCCTCCAACGCTTCGATGCAACCGTTCGAGGTCAGTCAGCTAAGACAAAAGGTACCTCGAGAGACCACAAAAGTAACGTCGTCCATACTACTCTCCTTCTCACATGTTCGGCACCGAGACTTGAATCTCCCTGCAATGCGAACGAGTCGATTTTGTGAGAGAAATGTTGTGTTGTGTTGTGTTTGAGAAAAACTGTCCTGTCTGTCCTGCATATACCCTTTCATTGATGGGATAAAGATAAGATAGATAGAAAAATGGTATCATCAATTCCATAATAAACCCTTCCCCTTCTTCCCCTTCCACTTCCACGTCCAAGCCCAAGACCAAGTTGCTACATGCCCTATTCGACTCTCTCCAATTCTCTCCCAAACGACGACAAGAACCAATAAAAATCAAGAAAGACTCCGCGTTAAGGCATCATCCATATCGACCAGGCCAGGGAGGTAGAGGCCCCCCAAACAACATACTCCAACACCCTTGATAACCAATCAACCCAAATCAACAACAGGCCAAATGTTCCCAAGATCCCCTACAGCTAGTCCAGACTTCTCTTGAATAGATTCGATGTCCATTCTCTCATCAAGAGAGATCTTCTTCTTCTTCTTAAATTCAAGTATTCGTCCGACTCCTCGGCTCATTGCGAACCGAATTCTCATCGCTGACAGGACTCATCCCCGCGCTCCTTCCACTGGAGAGATCGCCACTGGCAGTCTTGCGGAGGGCTTGACGCATCGTCTCAATCGTCAGCTCGCCGTGTTGTGAGCTGGAAGTGCTTCCAATGCCGATGCTCCGGACGGGTGACTGGTCGGCATGTGTTGAACTCAGAGGGTGATTGATTCCGGCACCGGGTGGTGGCGTGGAGAGACCGCTGCTTAGGGTGTGACTGTGCGTTGAGTTTGGCGAGCGTGGTGAGCGTAGGGGTGATGCCGCACGTTCTGGAAGACCGGCTGTTGAGGGAAGGTTGGCGATGTGGAGGCTATCTCTGCTTCCAACTTCCCCCAGCGATGACGCGGCCATTTGTTGGTGTTCGCTGTGGACGATGTCCTTGAACGAGATGAAACTCAATCTCCGCACATCGTTAGGATCCAGCTGGCCATAGTTGCTCGCACTGTCGTCCTCCGCGCCAGGCGCAAGCGCAGCCTGATGTAAATTGAGACTCGACGCCATTTCGCTCTCCTCAGACTTCTGCTGCAAAAGCGCCGGCGGCGAATTCAGCGACGTCAAATCCGCATGACTGGCCGAAGGCTCCAACACCGTCGCAGCAGGCTGATGCGAAGAAGAGGTCACAATCTCGACCTCATCGGGGTTCAATGACTCGCTCGTGATCGCCTGCGCCGAAGCCTCCAATGCCGGCGGGATCGAGTCCTCGGTGATGACATGCGAAGGGATATGCGCGGGACTCAATTCATTCCCCAGAGTGCTAATCGGCACAGGTTCCTGGACATTGCGTTCAAAGATCTCGGACGAAGCCGGGCTGTGTAGCCTAGGCGAAGCTGATCGTAACCGTGACGGCGACGCCGCGACGGCAGGCTGATACGGGAGGCGCGAGGGTGATACAGGAACAGGCTGCGCGGTGGGCTTGAGGTCAGGCTGTTGTTGCTGTTGCAATTGCGATTGTTTCTGCGCCGAGGCGACAGCACCGGGCTGTGTGGGCGGCGCTGCAGCTGGCGCGTCCATGGCTGATGATGATTGTTGCTTCTCCTCTTTCTTCTTGCCCAAACCAAACAGCGGCAATCTCTTCTTCTTAGGATCCTTCTCGTCGGTCGTCGTCGTCGTCGTCGTCGCAGCAGCAGGAGAAGAAGAAGACGCAGCGGCAGTAGTATTCCCCGCCTGTCGCAAGTCCTGTCGTTGGCGCTCCGAGATCAGCGGCGTCGAGGAATTGTGCGGCGAGATGGAGCGATTCGCAGACGTGTTCGAGTCCAATGGTTGCTGCATATCACCGGGAATCGCGCAGCATAGTACTGAGACGGGTCGACTTCGTTTTCCCCAAAATAACGCACCGCAGCCAAATTGTTGGAAAGTCAAGGTCGAGGCAAGCTCGGGATAGCAAGCAAGCCGGCAAGCAAGTTGAGATGCAGCGAGACCCTGGATCTTCCCTAATTCGCGGCTGCTGGCGGGGGGACAAGGATATGACGGAGTTCAAACAACAACACCACCAGACATAATCCAAAATTGTCGGCGGCGGCTGAGTGGGCGGTGTCGGTGGTAATGAGGAGAAGAAGGCCAGCTAAACCAAAACTCCCAACACGAACGAGGCCCAGTGGAGAACAGAGATCAAACTGCTGCTGCTCTTGCTCTCCGACAGCGTGACCATTCGCCGTGTCACCTGCACAATGACGATTGGCTGGAGCCAAAAAACCAGCGCCCTTCCTTCTCCTCTCCCTTTCACAGCACTCGCCATCTCCCAATCTCATCACCAGGGACCACCGCCAACATGAAACGTCCCACGCGCGTTTGATCGTCACGTTTCGCCTTGCGAGGCGCTGGTGATACTGCCATTGCCGCCGCGCTCTGACGTTATTGTTATCGTCGGCACTGCCGTCGTGGCTGCTGTTGCTGCTGCGGTATCCTTGGGCGTGAACAGTTCTGCCGATAAGACGATCAGGCTGGGCATTATACACGCTGCACCGACGCTCTTTTTCGTTGTGTTGAAGAGCGCCAATGGATGTTTCTCTGATTTGAGGGGCGGTGCCGTTGTCGTCGTCGTGGTCGTTGGTTTGGATGGCTTGCGGATGTAGGAGAGGCTGTAGAGAGTGCTGGACATGTCTGTTCCTTTAGGTTTTGATTTGTTGATTGCGCTTTTGCTATGGCAATGGCTGGAGTTCTTATCTTCTCTGCTCGGTTCCATCTTTCTAACCGCAGCAATTGATCATTTTCAAAGCCATCCTTCAACCGCCCGACCTGAGAGTCTCAGCTCGGCTCAGCCTCCTCCTGCACGACATAGTAGTCACAAACATAGCAAACGCCTGATCCTGCAGTCACCATTGCGTTACCAGGGACATTGCTCGTTTTCGGTCGAGCTCAAAAATGCCATTGGATTCATGAGAAACTGTCGTATCCCATTTCAAGTCGTCTACCCTTTTGACAAGGCGCCGCGACGCTCATGCTAACCGATCGCTCAAACGCAAGTGTACCCTAGTGAACCCCCCTCGCTTCACTTCACCTGATTCCATCCAATGTATCTTCACACCTCTACGCAAAAGCCTTGGAGTAGGCCTTCTTCTCCTTCTCCTTCCGCGCCGCAGCGGACTTCTTCGCCGATGCCAGCTCGTTCTTCACTCCAGCATCGTTTGGCACCAGCTTCGCGGCCTGCTCTAGGTTCTCAATCGCACCCTCCTCGTCCTTGGCCGCCTTCAATGCCAGACCCTTTCGGTACAGCGCCTTGCCCTTCTCCGCGTCCGTGATGCCTGACACCGCAAGGGCCTTGTCCGCCGACTCCAGCGACTCGCGGTAGTGGGTGAGCTTGAATTGCAGAAGAGAGCTGTTGGTGTGCAGCGAGATCTTGAGCTTGCTCAGCTTCTCTCCCAGATCCTTGGGATCGTTCTCCAGCGGCTCGGGGTACTCGTGGAGGTAACGCAGCGCCTTTTGGTACTTGCTCAGACCCAGCTCCAGATCGCCCTCTTTGAACGCCTTGTTGCCCATGCTCTTCAGGTCATCCACGATCGCAACGACCTCGGTGCCCTTCCACTCCTCCTCTCCAGGCTTCTGATCCTCTGGGAAGTCCTCATATGAATCGCCAGTCTTGTCCGCCTTCTTCTTGGTGAGCTCTGAGATGTCCGCGTCTGGTGGCAGCTCGCCGCAGTCCTCAATAACGCAGTCCTTCTCTGGCTTGTCGTTGGGGCCGGTAGCTATGTTCTCCACTTGTCGAACCACACTCTTGCCAGCGATCACTTCACCAAACACCACGTGCTTGCCGTCGAGGTGGGGAGTTGGAACAGTTGTGACGAAAAATTGGCTTCCGTTTGTCGCAGGGCCAGCGTTAGCCATGGACAGCAGGAATGGCTTGTCGTGCTTCAGGTCGAAGTTCTCATCCTCAAACTTCTCGCCGTAGATGCTCTCACCGCCAGTACCATTGCCGGCTGTGAAGTCTCCACCTTGGATCATGAAGGACTTGATGACACGGTGGAAGGCGCTGCCCTTGTAGTGAAGCTTCTTGCCGGCCTTGCCCTCGCCCTTCTCGCCGGTACACAAAGCGCGGAAGTTGTCTGCCGTCTTGGGCACGACATCATTGTAGAGTTCGAAGACGACCTTGCCAGCTGAGACGCCGCCAATCGAGATGTCGAAGAAGACGCGGGAGCGGTTGTTGGCAGCCATGTTGGGCGAAGTGTTCGATGAAGGCGACTGGGTGGAGTTGGCTTGAGTGCGTGTGATTTGTGTGATTGTTGGCGGTGTTTGTTTGCGAAAAGTAAACGAAAGCTGAGAGACCTGAGCTCGAATGTTCTACAGAATCCACCCCGCAAAATAGTGGGGCACGAGCGGTCTTGGCAGGCACGGCGATCAAGTGAAGTGAAAGTGAAGTCAAGGCAACGATGCAATCACGAGGCGTGATCAAGAAGCCTCAGAGCAGAGCATGTGAGCTCGACCATGCTTCTCTTAGCGTCGTCCTCCTCTTGCTGCAATGGGGATCGTGGAGTTCTTGAACGTTTGGATCCTTCACTCTTACCAGCATCGTCAAATGAATTGCTGTTGGTGATCAAAGTAGCATCCAATTTTATTCCAACATCTTAGGTTCGATAAGTCATGCTTTTGATAGGACATCGTCGTCTCCTTCGCCGTGGTGCAATCCGAACCTTCATAATCTCCGTACTGAAACAGGTCTGCCCAGAAATCCAAGGGTGAGGTCTAAACTTCTCTTCGTCAAGTCAAGCCAGCAAACCACCTCTAATCTAGTCCAAGCGCTGAGAGGCTCTTGATCCTCAGCGATACCTGTCGAAATGTATCTATCGTCTACTTCTTCGTCTGATGCGCCTCGTGTGCATGCGCAGGTGTTTGCGTCGCGCCGAGGTTGACATCGTTGTGTCCGCCATTCGCGACGGGATGTTGATGTGGTTCCGCATACTGTACGGGGGCTGGATGATGCTCGGTGACATGTGCGGGCTCGGGCTTGGCGTCGAGCAATGGTTCGGTGTCGTACTCGCTGTCTGTCATCTTCTTGAAGGTGTCCCAGGTGGTGACAGCGCCCAACGCGCGCTTCATATGTGCGTTAACAATTTGAAGGCCGTAGACGTAGGATGCGTTGACCCAGCCGAAGCTATCAAAAAGTCAGCAAGACGTCAGACTGCATTGATTCATAAAACTCACCCTTCGGTCGCCACACCCTTGAAGTCACCACCTTGATTGCCGTACTCGGCTGTGACCTTGTGGGGATCGACTTGCCGTGTCACATCATACTTCTCAACCACAACACCGTTGAAGTCGACGAATGCCTTGGTGACCATGTAGATCCAGCGGTATGCCAATCGCTGCGCTTCTTCCTCAAACCCGTACCGGAGAAAGCCAGTCCAGGCGAGGATTTGTTGTGGAGCCCAGCCGAATGGGTAGTCCCACTGACGATTCGGACGATGCACACCAACAGGTCCACGGCTCTCTTCTGTTCCACTAACCAGACCTCCATGGACTTCGAACTTGGGGAGAGCCTTCTGCACCATGAGCGAGGCTTGACGAGGAGTGGCAGCGCCTGCCCACATGGCCCAGAATGTGGTAGCACTTTCGTAGCCGGTGTATGCCTTTTTCACAGTATTGTAGTCAAAGAACATGCCTTTCTCCTCATCCCACATGAGCTTGTCCATCTGCTGGCGGCGCTTCTTGGCCTTGCGGTCCCATGTCGAAGAAGTCTCAAACTCGGGATGCCCTGGAAGATGCCATTCCTTTGGTATCTCAAGCCTGTCGCCAAAGAAAGCACGAATGGTGCGAGCAATATCACACTCGTACTTGTATAGGCACGAATTGAGATCGACCGTAGCCAGGTGAGCAGCGACTCGCTCCAGCCGATACGACGTGTCATGACCAGACTCACGGACTGCGCGGTCGTGCAGGAAGTATTCGTCCAGCTCCGGTTCGTAGACATGGCCATAGTTGTATGCATGGACAAAATCATGGAAGCTCATGCCGTGCTTCTCAGCATAAGGCGCCAGGATATGAACGAAATGGGAAGCCTCTGTCTCCGGAGGTACGCCGAGACCGCCTGGCACATATCTCGAAAGACCAGACTCTTCGTCGTATCGCGGCTTCGACATCCATGTTGCATAGTAGTCCTTGATGGCGGCAAGAATGGCGTCTCGCAGGAAGTTGAGGCTGTTGGGTCTGTGCTTGATGCGGTCGTACACTCGGAGTGCCATGTCAGTGAGAAACGGCGGCTGTGATCGGCGCAGGTAGTATGAGCGATTGGCGTTGAGGATCTTGCCGTAGTGGCGAATGCAGAAGCAGAAGTGCTTGACCATCGCCTCGCAGAGATCCTCACGGCCATTCACCAGCAGACCTAGTGTTTCCATGTAGCTGTCCCAACCGTAAAGTTCGTTGAAACGGCCACCAGGAACAACAAATGGCAGGCCCTTGTAATCCGGTTCACCATCAGGTGTGTCTTGCACGCGCTCCATGGCAACCGCCAACAGGCCTGGCGCATTGTTGAGGTCGCGAACATACTCATCGTCGTCAGGACCGCCTTCTTTCAGCCATTGAACATCGAGTCTTATCTCTGGATGCTCCTTGGCGATGCGAGTGTAGTATTGGTGTTGTTCTGGAGCACCTGACGGTATGTAGATACGAGGCCGTGGGTCTGATGTCCAGTCCTTGGGGTCTCTGGCGACAGACGAGATGTTGGACCCATCGATGCGTCTGGTGAGGTTCGGCCAAAACTGGTCCTTGATAAGGCGAGCCAGTCGATTGACGGGGTTCTCATTCAAGCGTGCCTCGTCGAGTACGATCTGCTTACGTCCATACTTCTGAGCCAGACAGAGCTCCTGCAAGAGGTTGCTGAGCATGTACGTGCCCCGCACATCGAAGCGGCGGTATCCTCCAGATGCAGCCGTTCCCAGCTCGATCGTCTTGGGTCCCGTATCCTCGATCGTGATCTGAACGTTGTGGTCGGTGTCCTCGCGCTTCAAGAGGGTCTTCAAGGTCTCATCGACATTGATAAGGTATCTGCGCGGGGCATTACCCTGTGCATCTGCGACTCAATGTCAGCCATTGTGTAGCTTTGCGATGTGGTGTGACTTACCATGACTCGTTCGCCGGGCTGGCGTCTTGTATGTACCAGCTACCGTGTTACGGGCAGGATCGATCTGTGTTTCATTCTCAGTCAGCGACCTCGCTGCTGGCAGTGACCATCTCTTAGAATAGGGCCGTGGATCGTATGGCGAGCGAGGGGTCGTGGGACTCAGTGGAGGGCTTACCGCAGAGTATGTGCGGCTTTTGGCAGCCTTTCTAGGGCTGTGACTGGTGCCATAGTAAACATTGGGAGCGGCGAAGGGGTCGGTGTCCAGCGAGACCTTGACCTCGCCGTTCTGGTTCTGAATAGATGGCGACTTGTCGGTCTTGGGTGGATGGATAGGGAGGGCCGATTTCTGCGAGCTCATGCTCTGGCGGCGGGGAACAGGCGTCGAGCAAGTGTTTGGTAGAAGAGTCAGGACGAGGGGCAAGCGAAAGATGTTTTGATGCTTGTCAGGGTCGGCGAGCTATGATGTACGGCCACGAGGGGCGGCAGCGGGAGAGGGTCAACTGCGGCTCGGACAGTGCTGATGCTCCACTTGGCCGGAAGTCTGATGTGCAGTGACGTTGATTGGCAGCAGGCAAGGATATCGCGTCGCGAGCGGTGGTGGAATCTTAGCAGGAAGAGTCGCACAGATAAGGTGTTGGGGAGAGATTTTGCTGGAGAGATGGCTGATGTCGGGCGTCAGGCTTCGAGATCCAGGCAGCCGAGACAGCGACGACGTGACGGCGGCAGGAAGGCGTTGTCGCGAATGCTGGTGTGAAGAGGGTGAATCGAGAAGGCTCATGAGGAAACGGCAGTCGTGAAGATTGCTCGAGATGGCCACAGCAACGGCAGTTTGTGAGCTGGCGGTGCTGGCGGTGTGAGGTGCAGGCCAGGAGCCATCACGATTGTTGGGACGGAATGCGACTGCATCTTCAAACCCTCTTTGTCTGCGTCAGTGCAACGCTGCATACACACATGTACTTCCCAATGCTTTCACATGCGTGCACCCGCACCGGCGACTCATGTACAGTACCGATGTGTAGGAGGTAGGAAGAAGAGGAAGCACATGAACGCCTCAAGCCTTTGGGGAAGCCCACGCCGCTGCAGCCGTTGAAGACGATCGATTGATGATCTGTCCTGTGACTGCAGCTGCTTCTGCCATTCGCCAGCAACAGGTCAACAACCACGCCATGAGACACTACCCAAGTTGGTACCGCCAGGACGTGTGAGCTTGCAGTCAGCTCGCCTGCGTGCAGAGTTGCATGCACCAGAGTTGTGACCTTCACCTGCTTCTTGAGATCACGATCCGCCGATTGTGAAGACATTGTACCAGTACATGAGCTTTTGTGCTCAGTACTCGCTGAGTCCGTTCAACGATAGCTGCTGGAGTAGGGTATTCCACTCTGTTCTAGTTGACAGAATCGTCACTTATTTGGGGTGAACATACCGACGAATGCTTATCAAAAGCTCTTGGAGAACATATTGCAACATGAGCAGGACGAGCTTGGTAGCGGGGTGAGTGGAGAATTCACGCCCTTTGACATGTCTTTCATCAATTTTATGAGTACAAGTAGATCTATCAGCTTTAAGACGAAGTAACAACGTAATGCTCTCTCTATACTTTCTTACACAATGCTCTGCGTATAGGTAAAGCGTTGGCGGTCAAGTTCCTTAACCATCTCCTCGCTCAGCGCCTCCCTAGGAGGTTCTCGCATCTGAAAGATGCTGAAGACACAAATGCATTAGCTGAGAAGAACGCAGCTAATCTGATACTGATAGCACTCACCCACAGAAGTACCCCCTCACCGCATTGCTTAACCAGATAGTCTCCCCATCCACGAGACTGTCGATGGAGATAGCGCCTTCCACCGCAAGACCATTCTCCAAAGCCCAACGCCGAGTCGTGCCTTGAAGTCCGCCAACCGACGACGAGGGAGTGACCCAACACCCTTCGCGGAATAGATACGGGGTGCAAATCGATCCGTCGAGTATCTCCTGGCTAGGCGTGTAAAGCAAGACTTCTTTTGGGGTCATGTAGTCCATGATGCCAGCTGCTCCTCGAGCTCGGCCGTACGCACATCGATCGCTAGTCTTGAACATTGTGCCTTCTCCAGGCTCGGTCGGCTGTACATCCAGTACGATCGTCCATTCCGGCTTCTCGTGGCCTTCCGGTGATCTGGTGAAGGATTTGGGGAAGAGAGCGCTCATGGGCACACTTTTGAGAGGGTGGTTGATCTGCGTACTCATCTTGCCTCCAACAAACGCCCTCAGCCGAACGCGCAGAGCCTCTGGTCTCTCTCCAGGGTGGTCTTCATGCCATTTCTTGATTGCATTCATCAAGACTTGCAGTAAAACAGCAGGACCTCCCGAATTCGGCCGAGGTCTGTCATCAGTGAAGAAGAAAGTGCTCCATTTGGCCACTTGGAGTCGAGTCCAATGGTGTTCCAGCATGTAGAAGGGGCAGGGCTTGTTGCATGATGCCGCGGTATTTTGTTCGGAGTTCACCAGTCTCCGGTCGTAACGTATACTGGTGTACACATATTGGTCCCGCTCGTCTTCTTGGGAGGTGCCGCCATTGAAGTGGCCGCTCATCGTCAGAGCATTTCACGTAGGAGGAAAGTATCGATGAACTCGAGCTGGTCAGCTCATATACAAACAAGAAGCATTCCCCAATGAAGAAGCAGTAAACACGGAATATAGGAGAAGGTCACCCAGTCATACATACCTTAAGAACGCCGGGGCCAACACCGATGACTCCAAATTGTCTTACTAAACGCAGGGCCAACGATCGTCAGTGGAACTTGGGAGAAGTCGAGGGTGCGCACCGTCTGGCTGCAGTCATCGCCATGTGCTCGCGTCCACGCCGTGGTCGGTGGAACAGCTGACCTGTTGGCGGAGGATGGCACGGCGGAAAAAGTTGACCCGCAAACACACGACGGCGCGCCACAGAAATGAAGTCACCGAGAGGCTGCGGCTGGCTTTTGCCGAAGCGTGAGGCGCAAACCTTACTCTGGCTCCAGTTTCTCGTGCAAGTCCATCAAACATTGAGACGGCGCGTCTCCCATCTCTCCTTTGCGACCAAGTTCTCTGATTCCATCGCCCGCCCCTGCCATCCACGCCCACATCGACGTCTCTTTGGACTTGGGTGACTGTATCACATCATGGCGTCTCAGCCCAGCCCCGCGGCCGCTGTCGAGGCCGTCGAGGGAGCTGCGCACTCTGCGGCTCAGTCCAGCTCATCGTTCTTGGATCGCGTGACGTCCTGGTATCAGGACAACAAGGTCGTGGCATGGACGATCGCTGGTGTTACGGTCGTTGTCGCCGGCGGCACAATCTACTACCTCTCCTCGTCGCCCAAGCAGCCGTCAGACTCGGACAAGAAACCCAAGAAGCGAAAAGCGAAGAAGGATGCGCCCAAGACCGCAGACGAACCCAAAGCCGAGCCGAAAGCTGCCCCCAAGTCTGCTGTTGTAGATGATCCCGAAGAGCTTCCAGAGGTGACGGAGGAGTCTGTAAAGTCGTTATCAGAGCAAGAGCGGAAAGACTACGCGGCGAAGCTCAAGGCGGCTGGCAACAAGGCATATGGCAGCAAGGACTACAACCGTGCGATCGATCTCTACACTCAAGCTATTCTCTGCAAGGCGGACCCCGTCTTCTACTCCAACCGTGCTGCCTGCTGGAATGCCATGAGCAACTGGCCCAAGGTCATTGAGGATACTACTGCGGCTATCAACCTGGACAGCGAATACGTAAAGGCATTGAACCGAAGGGCAAACGCTTATGAACAGGAGGGCAGATATAGCGAAGCCCTGCTCGACTATACCGCCAGCTGCATCATCGACCAGTTCCGCAACGAATCATCGGCGCAAGCGGTTGAGCGACTACTCAAGAAAGTCGCGGAGACTAAGGCAAAGAAGATCATGGAAGGAAAAGAGAAGAGGCTGCCATCGCCCACGTTTGTCTCCAACTACCTGCAATCGTTCCGTGCCAAACCTCTACCTGAAGGACTTGAAGAGACTGCAGATCTTCCAGAGGGTAGTGGAAAGTGGCACGTGAGGAAAGGACTTTTGGCCATCAAGCAGCGTACTGGAGAGGGCTACACCGAGGCAGCTGAGAGCTTCGACAAGGCCATTGAACAAGGTGGCTTGGAGAAGCATGAAGCTTTGGCATACAACATGCGTGGTACATTCCGTTACTTGAAGGGTGACAACGACACTGCTCTCGAGGATTTGAACAAGGCGATCGAACTGGACCCAACTCTTGTGCAGAGCTATGTCAAGCGCGCGAGCATGCACTTGGAGCAGAGTAGGATTCACCGCACTCGTTCACATTTGTTTTAGTCACTGACCACTTCCCCAGGTAACCGTGAAGCCGCCGCACAAGACTTTGAACTCGCGTCTCAACACAACGCCAGTGACCCCGACGTCTACTACCACCGTGCACAGCTCCACTTCATCCTCTCCGAATTCAGCAACGCGGCCACCGACTACCAGAAATCGATGGACCTGGACAAGGACTTCATCTTCTCACACATCCAACTCGGTGTCACACAGTACAAGATGGGTTCGATAGCTAGCAGTATGGCGACGTTCAGACGCTGCATTAAGAACTTTGGCGACAAGAGCGATGTATACAACTACTACGGCGAGCTGTTGCTTGATCAGCAGAAGTACCAAGAGGCGGTTGAAAAGTTCGAAACTGCTGTTGAGATGGAGAAGAAGGGTGTTGGTGAGAGGGGAGGCGGCATGAATGTGTTGCCTTTGATCAACAAGGCTCTTGCTCTGTTCCAGTGGAAGCAAGACTTCAGTGCAGCAGAAGAGCTGTGCCAGAAGGCCCTCATCAGTAAGTTCCTCATTGCAACAACACATTTCGGTTCCTCTGCTGACTTTATGTTTAGTCGACCCTGAATGCGACATCGCTGTAGCCACCATGGCTCAGCTCCTGTTGCAACAAGGCAAGGTCACCGAGGCCTTGACCTACTTCGAGCGTGCCGCAGAGCTCTCTCGAACAGAGGGCGAGATCGTCAACGCTCTTTCCTACGCAGAAGCAACTCGAACGCAGCTCGAAGTCCAAGAGAAATACCCACAATTGGCCGCCAAGCTGCAAGGGATGAGTGCAGGTATGGCACCGGCGATGAGGTAATGAAAGCAGTTTCGGGCGATTGCCAGGTGGACGATGGACAGCATTCATCGTGTGTACTCTTGGTGAGCGTTCTGTTTTTTCCCTCAGCCGGCGTTGATCGCACTGGCGGTTCTGCCGACCAAACTGTATACTATTGTGCAAAGCAGATACAGACAGCTTGATTGTAATACTGCTCCTCTCAGAAACGACGTGACTCGGAAACACCTGTTCGCTCATGAAAAAAAAGGCACAACCGGTCTTCCGCGGATCGCAAAGCAATGCTTCATCTTGTTGTTGGTTGCCACGAACGACTCGCAGAAATTCCGGGCTTAGACCAACATGCAGCCCCTGCGTTCGGCGTGAAATGCCTTTGCCAAGGAGCGCCTCCGATCCTTCGAACAGTTCCTTTGCTGTGGTGCCTACGGCAAACCAAAGGATTCCACTTAGCCGCGAAACTATTCAAGACTGCTTTTAAATTTAGGTAGGCCGCCCAGCTGAGAGGCGTGTGAGTACGCGCTCAAAGTCTTTCGTTTCTTGTATTTCCATCTTTCTTTTCTCTTAGTCTCCACGACGAGAGCCGGTAAACATGCGTGTCGCAACATCCACAGGACTCGGGGCCTTCCTCCTCACAGCATCAAGCATCGTCAACGCGATCGAACTGGACATCAACAGCACCGACTCAATCCTCCGCGCAAGCAGTACAATCGTTCAAAACATCTTGCAAATCTACAACAATGGCTCTGACACCGGTCCTCCCATTCCCGGCCTCCTACCGGATCCCTACTACTGGTGGGAAGCAGGCTACATGTTCGACTCGTTGATCAATTACTGGTCTCTTTCAGGTAACGACTCGATCGTGCAAACCATCCAGGAAGGCATGCTCTTTCAAACAGGACCGGATAACGACTACCTCCCACCGAACCAGACGAGGAACCTCGGGAACGATGACCAGGCCCTGTGGGCTCTGGCTTCGATGACGGCTGCTGAGAAGGGCTTTCCATTACCTAGCGGATCGAACGTGACATGGATCCAGCTGGCTGAGAATGTGTTCAATGAACATGTTGCGAGATGGGACGATGACACCTGCAATGGAGGACTGAGATGGCAGCTCTTCACGTTTAACAATGGGTATAACTACAAGAACTCTATCTCTCAGGGGACCTTTGCGTATCTGGGCGCGAGACTGGCGAGGTACACGGGCAACAGCACGTACAGTGACTGGGCGCAGAAGGCCGTGGACTGGACGAGGAATGTTAAACTGCTCACCAGCGACGGGGCGATTTACGATGGAACGGATGCGACGCTTAATTGCTCAGAATTAAATCACATCCAGTGGACGATCAACGCCGGACTGTTCATGAACACGGCATCCTACCTCGTCAACATCGTAAGCACCCATCTTCTTACCCTATACATCAAAGAAAAATTACTGAACCCCCATCCCAGTCCCAATCCTCCGCCTGGAACGACCTTCTCTGGCCGGTCTTCCTCGAATCCACCAAAATATTCACAGACGCCGGCGCCTCCGCCAACAGCCAAGGCCGCAGCATCATCACCGAAGTCGCCTGCACCATGGAAGACAACTGCAATGTCGACCAGAAAGCCTACAAAGCCACCCTCGCCCGAGCCCTCAACATCTTCCAGTCCCAAACTGCCTCCTCGCCAAGCACATTCAACGGCACGAGCTCCTCCGACGCTTATAGTCGTGCAGCAGCAATTCTGCGAGCGTCCGCTGAAGGCGCCGCCGCGCAATGTTCTGGAGGCGACGATGGAACGACGTGTGGCTTCGACTGGTCTTCGAGCACATGGGATGGGACGAGTGGAATGGGACAGGAATTGAATGCTTTGGAGGTGTTGTTGGCGAATTTGCCGGCTAAGGCGTTGAATACTGCCAACGATACCTCTATAGCTGGTAGCGGTGGCTCTGGATCTAATAGTACCTCAACGGAGGAGAGCGGTGGTAGTAATAGTACGGGTACCAGCACGGGGAGTGCAGAGAGCGCGAGCTCGTCGACGAGTGGAGCAGCGGGCTTGTGGTCTTCTTCAGCATTTGTGGCGTTGTTCAGCGCTATTGCTATCAGCGTCTTGCGGCTGAGTTTGTAATCTGTATGTATATTGTATACCACTGTATTCTGCCGATGTATCTCCATGTTTGATCAAATGTCCCCTGGCAAGGTCTAGAATCCTTTCACTCTGCAAAACCAGCCTAAACCGGACTCGATCACCGCGCAGGAGGATCCACATGCTAGGTTGCGACTTCAGCTGCTGCTACTCACGATGAGTCTTTCAGCTATAATGGCTATGAGATCTCTTACATAACCCAAGTCATTGAAGAGATAAGCTATAGAGGGACGATTTGAGTGTATATACCTGTCGATCCCTCGAACGAAATATCTCCAAGGCCCTCACGATATTCTGGATATCTCAACAACCACGCCATCCCAGACTCAGCCTCTCCACCAACAGTCACAACAATGAGTACCAACTGGGGCGCCTCCGGCACAGGCCAAGTAACACCAACCTCCCACTCAACCCCCAACGCCACCCTCGACCCCAGCAAAGTCACCCTCCCCACCCCCTTCACCGTCTGCATAATCGGCGCCTCAAGAGGAATCGGCGCGGGCATCGCCACCTCCTACGCCAAAGCCGGCGCAACAGCCCTCATCCTCGCCTCCCGCCGCATCTCGGGCCTCGAAGAAACCGCCGCCGAATGCAAACGCATAAACCCTGAGATCGAAATCGAAATCATCCCCTGCGGCATCACTTCCGCCGAATCCGTCTCGTCCCTCGCAGACAAGACCTGGGCCCGCTTCGGCCGCCTCGACGTCGTCGCCGTCAACTCGGGCTACTCCGGCCCCGTAGTCCTCAAAGTGACCGAAACCGACCCCACGACCTTCCAAACCGCCACAAACGTAAACTACATCGGAACCTTCCTCTGCGCCAAATACCTCATCCCACACCTCCTCGCGACCCCCAACGGCGCCAAGGCCTTCATCGGCGTCTCGAGCATGGCGTCCTTGATCGTGCGCGGCCCGATTGCGAACTCGCAGTACTGCGTGAGCAAACTGTCGCAGCTGAAACTGCTCGAGCATATCCACGAGGAGTTTGTCGAGCAGGGGCTGGCGTCGTTCGCGGTGCATCCCGGGGCGGTGCTGAGTGAGATGGCGGACGAGTCGGCGCCGGAGGAGTTCAGGCCGTATTTGACGGATTCGCCGGATCTTTGCGGGGCGTTTTGTGTGTGGTTGACGAAGGAGGGGGATCGGAGGTTTTGGTTGAGTGGGCGGTTGGTGAGTGCCAAGTGGGATGCGGATGAGTTGGAGGCGAAGAAGGGGGAGATTGTGGAGAAGGATTTGCTGAAGACGGGGTTGAGGTTGTGAGGATTCTGTTGGAAGGGTCTGTTGTGCATACCAAAGAACTCCGGTCCTGTGCTACTAGGGGTATCGTAAAGAAAAGGCTTCCTCCAATCCTGTTACTCCTGTGACCCCTTCTGGCTTTTAAAAAGAAAAATGAAACGCTCTCATAACCACAGCTGCTGCTGCTCACCCATTGACTGCATGCCCATAGGTTGCTGAAACTGAGAAGCAAACGCCGCCTCTCGCGCCGCAGCCTCCTTCGCCTCCTTCTGCTTCTTCAACTGAACCAAAGAACCCTTCAATCCTCGCAAGTAACGATTCGCCTCCTTCACAAGATGCTCCGGTTCGTTCGAGTACTTGAGAGCCTCAAGCATGGCGCGGACCTGGTTGAATCAAGTGTAAGCCAAGGTAGCGTTCTTGAAAGTGATGCCAACACTATACCTGTGTCTCAGATTGAATGTGCGGGCACACGCGTGCATGTCCATAGTGAGCCATGCCGCACAGATTGCAGTGCTCTACGCCAGCCAGCTTGAGAGGGCAGCTGCCAACGGCGTGGAAGCTCTGACAAGCGCGACAGTTGACGCCCACTGGGTACCCGTTTTGGTTGAATTGCGGCGGCTGTGGAGTGCCACCGTTGGTAGCGTTTCCATTGCTTGCAACTTGAGTGGGGTGCTCGATTGGTGTAGGTTCGACAGGTCCTGGCCGAAGTACTTGAACGCGTCGGAAAGTCGGCGCCTCTGTGAGGGCGGTGTTAGTCGACGCCTTATTGCTTCTTGGTCTTCTAAGCAAGTGGGACGTTGTTGTCCGACGACGACGAATCGTCAAGCTCAATGGGCTTTTGCTTGGTTGAGCCTTCTCCATCGACAGCCTTCGTCACAGCACCGGGAACAGCAGCCTTCTTCATGGATGAAGCAGAAGCCTTGCCGTTGCCCAGTATAGCTTGACTGACCGCCATGTCGGTCTTTGTGCTGCGCTTCGACGCCTTGTTGAAAGACGGAGGTATAACACGGAAGTTGGACAATCGCGCCTGGGGATTCGCCTTCCTCGCCGCTGCCGACATAGGCTTCTTGGGCGCGGGCTCTACCTGAGCCACTTTCTTGCCATTCGCGCCAGACTTCTTCGCAGACGAAGAAGTCTTGGGCACACTGGCTTTCTTTGGTGTCTTCTTGGGGGATTTCTGGGTTTTTGACAGGGAAGGCTTACCGGTCTTCTTATGACCTGCGTCTGGTTTAGTACCGCGATGCAGATCCTTCAACTCACCATTCTCCACCATCTCACCGTTGTCTAGATCATCGTCTCCATCGCTGTCATCCGCTTGGAAGTCAGTATCGCTTTCGTCGTTCTGCTTGCGCTTCTTGCCCCGCTTGACTGGAGTCACGTCGATGTCGTCTTGAGCCTTGTCGGTGGTGTAGTCGATGTTGTTCGCGCGAGCACGACGTCCACGACCAAATGCTTCAGCTTTGGCTGCAGCTTCCTCCGCGGCCACACGCTCACGCTCCTTGAGGATGTGTTCCCACACGCCAGGATTTGGCGCAGTCTCATCGGGAGCGTCTTGTACATTCGCATCTTCAAGAGCGCCTTGGTCGTTGGCCCACACACGCGCAAGCGAGAACTGGGTCTCAGCGCTCTTGTCGGCACCTGCTTTGGTGTCTTCCATGTGGCTTCGGTCGAGCAGGCGCTCAACACTAGCGGCATCATAGGTGATGTCCATTTCGCCGTTGTCCTCGAAGAGCTCGTTGGCTCCGTGGCGTAGAATGGATACCAAGTCGTTCTGATCGGCGTCGTCTTCGTTCATTTCTTGAATCAAGACGTGGTCGAGAGCAAGCTTCTTGCGACCAATCTGCATGATCCGCTCTTCGGAGCTGTAGCGAGTGACCAGTTGGAAGCACAACACCTTCTTCTGTTGGCCAATACGATGAGCTCTGGACAAGGCCTGGATGTCCTGATGGGGATTGAAGTCAGGGTCGAGAATGATGACAGTGTCTGCAGAAGCCAAGTTGATGCCGACACCGCCAGCTCGAGTGGACAGCAAGAAGGCAAAGAGCTCGGAGTCTGGTGCATTGAACTCGTCGATGCGCTTCTGCTTGGTCATGGCGTTGATGGATCCGTCGAGACGCTGGAAGCGCAGTTGCATGCCGTCGAGACAATCCTCCACGATGTCGAGCATCTCAAGAAACTGACTGAAGATGAGCACTCGATGGCCACGTTCCCTCAGCTTGGGAAGAAGGAGCTCCAGAAGCTTGAGCTTGCTGCTGGCATCGACGAGGTTGCGATGCGAGGACGCGATGTCCACGTTGCGGTCCTCAATACCCTTGTTGTAGACAAATGGATGGCAAAGGCACTTGCGTAGCTGCATGAGAATGTTGCTCAGACTAGCTCTCTCACCCTGCTTCAGTGTGGCTGATTCAGTGCTGAAGATAGCCTTCATCAGATCTGGATTCTTGGCGAGAATGCTTCGATACAGCTTCTTCTGTACCAAGCTCATGCTCACGGGAAGAATGATCTGAGCCATCGGTGGCAAGAACGTCAACACTTGAGCTTTGGTGCGCCGCAGGAAGAATGGTCGAATCATGTCATGAAGCTTCGCGATCTTCTCCTGGTCAAGGTCCTCGTACTCTTTCTCCAGCTCGGCGGGATTGTACGAGTCGTCCAGGAAGTGCAGCAGGTTGAAGAGCTCACGCTGGTTGTTCTGAAGCGGAGTGCCAGTGAGCAGGATCTTGAAAGGGGCCTTGAGTGCGCCAAGTGCAGCGTACAGAAGGTTCTTGTCGTTCTTCAAACGCTGGCCTTCGTCGACGATCAATCCTTGCCAGGGAATCTTTTGGAAGAATCTACGACAATCATCATCCGCGGCAGTGTCGTAGCTCGTGACAACGATATGGCACTTCAACTCCTTGCTGCCTTGCGGATATAGCTCGTACTGCTTCGCCTTCTCTCTGCTCTCACGCGAGCCGTAGAAGGCGACGACTCGCAGGCCCGGCGCCCAACGCTTGATCTCGCGGCGCCAGTTGGGACACGTAGAGTTTGGAACCACAACCAGAAACGGAAAGCAGCCATGATCTTGGATCAGGGTAGCCAGGAATCCGATAATCTGAATCGTCTTGCCGAGACCCATTTCGTCAGCCAGAATAGCGTTTTTCTGCTGGAACCACTTGTAGTACAACCAGTTGAGTCCTTGGACTTGGTACTCCATCAGCTTTCCGCCCTGCATGCTCTCTGGCTGCTCAGTCTTCTCGAGCTTTTGGAAGTCGTCCTTGTCCTTGCGAATCTTCTCTAGCTTGACCTTAAGCTGGCTAGGCTTGGGCTGACGAACGTAGTAGCCAGCGACCCAGTCGTTGTATGCCAAGACGAAGTCGGACCAGCGCTCGCCATCTTCAGGAGATGGCGGGGCTTCCCAGACGGCATCTTCGTACGAGAGGCCTTTGTACTTGATCAGGGCCTTCTCTACCTCTCGGATACGAGCCTTGTCGACTTCTTCGGTGCGAATGTCCACGTAGCTGGTATACTTAATATCCAGCACGATGTCTGTACGGAGATAGTCTTCAGGAATGGCGTCTTCGGTCCTCATCTTGGGGTGCTGGGCATCTTCGCGCTTGGCGAACGCTTTTCGCATCACGATAGCTGTGACTCCCCACACCCAAGGGCCAGGCATCCACTGGGCGCGGAAGTAGGACATGCCCTCCCACCTCACCAAGTACGCCTTGTCTTGCTCGTTGAGTCCTTCGAAGCCTGCTTCATTGTCGTAGAGATCGTCGTCCACTGGCTTCCAGGCGATGAGTCCTGAGACTTTGGCTGGCATTTCCTTGCACTCTTTGCACTTCCACTCATGGCTGTATTCGCGGAAGCGTTGTTCGGGATCCGCGTTGCCATCCAAATCCATCATATCGGTGAGGGAAGGCAGGTGCTCGAAATGGAAAGCGCGGTAGCATCCCATGCAGCGGAACAACACATTGTCTGCGTTGTTGATGAGCTCGTGAATAACGGGGTAGTTAGGATCAACTCCCCCATTATCTTCGCGCTCCTTCTGCTCTTGAGCTGCGGACTTGCGTGGTCGAAACGGCTGGCAGCCAGCGCCAGGCTGAAGACAGTCCTGGCACTTGCTCTGGTCTGGTGCAGTCTCATCTTTCTTCTGTGCTCTCTTGACGCAACGCCGGCATTGAAGTACGTGCTCGTCATCTGCGATCTTAGTAACAAGATGCTCCCGGTTTGTGCGGGGTCCGAGGCAATTCTTATGGTATGAGATCGAGCATCCTTGGCAGTAGATAAGTTGTGCATAGTTCTTGCCTTGGCCACAAGTATCACACCACTGGTAATGCCGCATGCGGAAGTCGTCATTGGTTGGCAGAGGCTTGAAGACTTCGCGGACGAGCGATATCTTGGGCTTGGAAGGAGCACGCTCTTGCTCGCTCTCTGAGCGGAAAATATCGTCCTCCGCAACCTCCTGCATGTCGCCCACATGCCTCGTAGCACGCTCTGACTGGCGCATGTTGACTCGTATGGTGTCGTCGTTGGTACTGCGCTTGTTCTTGCGACGCTTCTTCATGCCAGGAAGATCAGATTGCAGCACATTCATACCGTCGGAGTCTTCCTCTTCCTCCTCGTCGTCGTCCACGAGACCCAGACCGGTAGAAGCCCGTGTCTGTCGGCCTCTGCCACCGACTGCTTTACCTCCCCTGCCTTTGCGAAGACCGGAGCGGGTTGGCTGCGCCAGCTCATCCTCGGAGCCTTCAGGCTCGTCGTCGTCGTCCTCATCATCGCCTTGGTCCTCGTATTGGGTTGTGTCTTGCTTGCGCTTGCCGCCTCGGGTCCGAGTGACAGTGATCTCGTCGTCGTCGTCGGAGATGTCCACGTCGGAGCCATCGACATTATCGACGGTGCTCACAAAGCCGAAGCCATCAGGGTTTCGGCGGCTGCCCGGGCGTCTGGCCGACATTCTTGACTGCTTGGCCGCTGGACCGCGCCGACCACGCTTGGCTCGAGGTGCTGGTTCAGGTGATTCCTCGCTGTCAGATGCCGCGTCTGGTACAAATGCGTTGAGTGCCTCTTGGCCGTTGTTCAAACGAAGCAGCTCGTCGAATGGTATCTGAAGGTCGAGGTGTCAAAGTGTGGGTTTTTGATGAGTGTGTGTGTGAAGAAGAAGAAGCGAAGAGAGAGATTATAATAGCGTGCATGACGTCTTGGCTCGTGCTCAGAAGCTCAAGATTCACTTTTGCCGCTTCTTGGCAATCATGTGATCAACGGAGGTGAGGCAGCGCCGCAGTAGCCGTTTGAGCGCAGGTCGGCCAAGCCAGACGCAGAGAAGAGAGCTCGAGCGCAGAACGAGCGTGCAGGACAACACTGGAGGAGGACTGGCTCGAAAGCTGCCGGAGGGCCAAAGAACTTGACCGTTCTGATACGACGGACAAGAGCAGATATAACCTGCCAGCTCGTTTCGAGCTACCGAATCAAACGCAGAAAGGAATTGATCGAACGTACCTCTTCTGAATGCGTGTCGTCAAACAACACCTTGTAAACCATATCGCCATTCCTCAATTGTCTCTCTTGCAGGACTCGCTTTACAGCCGTCCCCATGGCAGCGTAATCCTCAAAATCGTCTCTATCCACCTCGCTGCGAGATATCTGTACGAAAAGCTCCTGTCCCGAAGGAGCTGGCTGATCCTCCTCTTCGACCTCCATGGGGAGCTGTAGCACGTCGGAATCAATCGACTGCAAATCGTATGTAGAGCCTTCGTCCGACTCTTCAAGGCGCTCGTTGATCGCCTGGAACGAGAGGGCGGGCGGGGAGCCAGTAGCTGATGGGCTCTTGCGTTTGCGACCCGTTTGGAAAGCCGCAAGATCGGGCGTTCCGCTTTGCGAATCGTCGTCCTCCTCGTCATCCGCTGCCACCATTCGAGCAACTGGAGCTACAGGTCCACCCCGTACACATCCTCGCGGTGCAGCAGCGCCAGTCTTCCACGACGCAAGATCGAGTCCTCCGCCGTCCTCGTCGTCCGAGGAATCGCCTCTCGCATCGAAGTGGAAGGACATTTCGACGCCGGAGAAGCTCGGATCCGGGGACTGGGAGAGCAGGCGTCTTCGTCGACTTCTTGTCTCGAGGTAGAGACGCGCAGGAGAGGAGGAAGGTGGAAGTGGACGTTGGGCTCGACGTGGTGAAGTCAATCGCGACCCTGTGAGACGCGCTTTCACGCCACCACAAGCCACACGTGTGGCGGTGCACGCTGGAGCTTGAAACTTTCACGTCCACTGCAATCCACCAACGTTCTTCTTCCTCATCAAATGTTTCGAATTTCAACGTATCGAAGCGTTTGCTTGGGTTGCCGGATATGTTGTCAATCTCAGCAATTATGCAGACAAGTCTCGACCGGCTCGGCAATCAACAGAGGCCTGAGAGCCACTCGAGATAACCAAGGATCCAAAAGGGGTGGCAGAGATCGTTCCAGTCGACCAGTAGCTCGACCCAGGAAGCTCTCCGACACGTATACTGTTCAGTCTGAACGTCCAAGAAGCCAACGAAGCCCGCGCACGTCTTTCTCGTCTAGACCTGAAGCCAGAGAACGCAGGCCAGATGCGTCCATGCAAAGGTGCGTTCTCAATATATGTGGCCTGTCCTTGAGATATCGCTCGCAGGTTCTTGTTCTCGGTTTTGATCTGACACTTCTGTAGAGATGCTGGCCGTCCACGAACACGATTAGGACGGCCTTCCGCAGCTGAGACGAGTTTTGGGCGACGCTCTAGTGGCGAACCCAATGGTCTCAATAATCGACAACGAAGTCTGCGCTCAGCTTTCTCGCCCAGACCTGAGCCGGAAGAACGCACTCGAGACAAGCCTTGGGACAGGTACGTTTACAATGCCCCTGACGAAGCGTGAGCTGTTGTCGCCAAATTCAATTCTTTGTTTCTTCTTGTTCTTGCTGATCTGACTTTCCGTAGAGATTCTGGTCGACAGAAAACACGACTCGCACGGCCTTCCACAGAGCGACCAACTTCTGGACGACGATTCGGTGGCGAATCTGATGATGCCCAATCGCAAGACGGAGTGCGACCTGGACTACTTCGTGAGATCAAGTCAGCTTGCAAGCTAGTTCAGAAGATCCAGCAGCGTGAGGAGTCTGGGGAGGGAGTTGATGGTCTGATCAAGGAGCTGAGAGGCTTTGTGAATAGCATCAACTCTTTCGCCAAGACTGGCACTTTCGATGAGAAGCCCTCAGAGGCTGTAGCGTCGATTCTCCAGAAGTACGCAGCCGAAGGTACGTTCGTTCGAGGAGAGCAGCGATCTTCGAGCAGGAGCATAATCCGTCAGAGGTCAGATGGCGAGCTTGCCGTGAGCGTGGGAACAGGCGGTCCCGTGGAGCAGGGTCATGAGACGTACTCTCCAGCGGTCAGCCGTAAAGGCTCGCAAGATGCGCGGGTAGAGAGACCTGAGAGATTAGAAAGACCTGAGAGACGGTCTTGGTCTGATGCGCCGAGTGGACGTCGTCGAGAGGTATCGTCAAGCAGAGATGTCGATGAAGACGATGAGATCCCTTTGCCGCTACCGTACACAACCGCTGCCAGCGAGTTCCTGTATGGGCACAACACCGTGCTTGCGGCGTTGAGAGCGAAGCAGAGGAAAATGTACAAGCTTTACATCCACCCGAAAATATTCGATCGCGAGGCTGGCGTGGAGCGTGGTCTTGGTGGAAAGGCGTCGAACGAGTTCGTCACGTTGGCAAAGGAAGCCGGCGTGCCGTTCAGAAATGAGTTCAAGACGAAGTTGCTCGACAGAATGTCCGACGGAAGACCGCACAACGGCGTGCTGTTGGAGGCATCCAAGCTACCCACTCCGCCAGTCCTCAGTCTCGGCAAACCGAACGCGCGTGATTCAACGATTCCTCTTGCCTTGGCTCAACAAAGCGCAGAGGATGCAGAAATCAATGGAATGCCAGAGGCAATCAACAGCATCGCTAACAGTTGGAGGCATCCTTTGATTGTCCTTCTGGACGGCATCACTGACCCTGGCAACCTGGGCAACATCCTGAGAACCTGCCACTTCTACGGCGTCGACGCCGTGGCCGTGGCTACGAACACTTGCGCCAACCTCTCCTCCGCGGTGCTCGCGAAGGCGTCTTCCGGCGCCTGCGAAGCCGTTCGATTGCTATCCTTACCACAACCCTCCAACTTCGCCTACGAATCAGCCAGGAACGGATGGAAGATCTACGCGTCTGTAGCCCCGAGTAAAGATGTGGTCGGCCAGCCCACACATTTGACGACAAGCTCAGTCGCAACTGCAAGCCCACTGGCCAAGCACCCTTGCATACTGATGCTCGGAGCTGAAGGCGAGGGCTTGAGGGAGAATCTCCGCAACCGGGCACACTCGACTGTGTCGATCGAAAGAGGGAAGAAGATACGAGGGACGCCGAACGTTGGAGTCGACAGCATCAACGTCAGTGTCGCGGCTGGTGTTTTAATGGATGCGTTCCTAAGCAAGCCCTCCGACGCCCCTGAGAAGATAGACACCACCAGCGATCTTGGCTGGTAAGCAACAACGTAGTAAGTATGAGGGCTAAGAACTGTAAAACACTGTATACATATCGCGACTTGAGGTATTGACAGACCCAGTCACTCCGGCTTCTTCGCAACATAGCAAGTCATATCGAATCTCAGAAAGGCCTCACCCGCCGCTTGCTCCTCCTTGGCCTGCTGCTCGATCTTGGCAAGCCTCTCCTCGGTCCAACCGCTGCCCTCTCTACTCAAGAGAGACTTTCGAACCATGCCAGGGACAGAATTGAGTACCGTCCAGGAGATGAAATCGCGAGTCTCCAGGTCTGGGTCACTGCAATGCTTTTCGGCCAGGACATCGACCATGCCGTGCTCGGAGAACAGCTCATCCAGTCGCTCTGCTACGGCCGAGTCCCTAGTGGCGAAGAACTGTTTGAGTGCAGAGACGAGCTGTTCCATCGCTGCTTTCTTGGCGAGAGGTTTGTACTGGACTATGTATGCTCTTTGAGGATCCCAATCGATCCATTGGACATGGCCGCCGGGTTCTAGACAACGTCAGAAGAGGAAGCTCCCGGGTAACGACTGCTCATACTTAGCATAGCCATAATATTCCTCACAGCACGATTCCACGCCTCGCCCACAAGACTACTATGAATGAGCCGAACAGCCACAACATCAAACTTCCCACGATGCTCGGGCAGAGGACCAGATTCGGATGCCGCGTCTTCAACATGGAAACGGACTCTACCGGAACCGAAGAGCTTGTCCAAAGAACCTTCGTCCAGAAACTGATCGCCCGAGATATCGAAGCCGTGGCATTCTGCTTTTGGATAATGTTGAGCTACGTCTGTGAGCCAGATCCCGCTGCCGCAAGCTATGTCTGCGATTCGAAGGTCTGGCGTTTCTGCATCGACGGATGTCGCGGGGTGGATGAGGAAGGGGAAGCATTTGAGGAGGTGTTTGTGCTGTTCGTTCAGTCTGACGCGGTTAGTATGAGTCTCGAAGTACGAGGTCTTGCTCAATACCTTTGAGTCTCCTTGGTGTCTCGCGGTAGGACGTATATGTCGTTCGTGGAGTTGGCCATATCGCCGGTTCATGCGAGTGTAGCAGTGAAGAAAACACTCCAAGATCCAATGCTTACCCAGGGACGATTAACTTGTCCCCAGCTCTCCCTACCTAAGCAAGATGTGGCCTCGAATCAGGCGGAAAAGGCGAGCACGGTTATGCTTACATGTCTATAGCTATCAGCTGGAAGACCCTTGCCCTTGGACTGCGAGCAGGAGCCGAGTGGTTTGGGAGAGCACTCGCTTCCTTCGATGCTTTACAACTTTAATGTTGCCGATAAGACGGTCGAAGCTCTATTTCAAAGAACATGCTCCAGAACGTGGGTACTCCCGGAAAGCCAAGAGCGTTGTCCAACTGATCGTTCAAATGATCGTTCAACAACATCAGTTCACCCTCCCTCTCGATGACTTTCTGCCATCGGTTGTTGATCAAAATCTCTCATTATCCCTTGCCAGGGACAATTCAACGATGACCACATCTCAGCGAAGAGATAGCACACGACCACTGAGTCGTTACGGAAAATCGCCATACCAATTCACTCATTCATCGCACCTGCCGCACCTTCGCCCCGCATCCCACTTGCCCATTGGCCGCCGAGGTGCGACCTCACCTATACCGCCCAGGGTCCAAAGCTACCTTAAGCCTCTCTGAAGTCTTGTCTCAACTTCATGTCAAACAAAATCCCCCGAGTCTTAAAGAATATCATCATGTCGAACGAAGTCGTACTCTTCGACCTCCCCAGCAGAGGCAAGCCAGCCTGTTGGTCGTTGAATCCGTGGAAAGGTATCACCATCAACATCCATGACCCTCGAAATACGTACTAACGACGAAACGACAGCGCGCCTCGTCCTCAACTACAAAGACATCCCTTACCGCACCCACTGGATCGAATACCCCGACCTCCGCCCAACCTTCCAATCCTACGGCATCCCGCCAAACCCCAACGAAGTCAACCCGAACGCTCAATACTCCAGCCCCGCGGCCCTCCTCCCCGACGGCCGCTACATCATGGACTCCCTCCTCATCGCCCAGGAAATCGAAAAACTCCAACCCGAACCGTCCCTAGGCCTCGACACGGACTTCCCCAAACGCACCCAGGCAATCGTCGCGACGATCCAGAAACCTCTCGGCCCGATCATGATGCCCCGCGTCCCGGAGTTGCTCCTCAACCCCAGGAGTCAGAAGTATTTCTACGAGACGCGAGCGAAGCGCTGGGGGATGCCTCTGCAAGACCTCGCGAAGAGTGAGCAGGCTGGGGAGGTTGCGTGGCAGGGAGCGGAGGAGGGGTTCAGTCAGTTGAGGGAGTTGTTGAAGGAGAATGGTGAGGGCCCATTCATCATGGGGAACGAGCCGACGTTTGCGGATTTCATCCTGGCGGGGTTTTGGAGGTTTGTGGAGCGGTTGAGTGTGAAGGGAGATCTTTCGGAGAGGATTATGGGGTTTGATGCGAGGTTTGGGGAGCACCGGAGGGCTTGTCAGCCGTGGTTGGAGAGGGATGATTAAATTTATGGGTTCGTCGAGATGGAGAGAGTCTGTTATAGCAGCACAGACGTCTGGCGTGGACCTGACAAGAAGTCAGGCCGTGAAAGTCATGCAACTCAGTGATGGCAACAGTCATCGTTGCGGGCGGGTATCTTAGTATGTCGTGATCCATCTATCGTATGCCACATACTCGTCGTATGACAATGAATGTACATGTCCCAGAGATTCCCCGAGGGCTGTTTACTTCTCATTCTCACTGCCGCTACCATTCCCGAAGCCACCCTCAGCCTGGTAAGCCTCGTTATGCTGTGACCTCTCCTTATCCTCATACGGCGCCTTGACACCACCCGCTCCCGCCGGCGCAACAACACTGCTGCGGCGTCTGTGCTCTTCGGTCTCGAGGTAGTTGATGAGGAGCTTGCCGTTCTTATCGTAGCGGTTGGGTGTCACGTCTGGACGGGCGAGCTTGACGACCTCGAAGACGTTGGTGGTCTTGCGGAAGATCTCGTCCATTTCTTCGAGCGAGCGGTAGGCGGTTTCCGGGTCTGTCGTATCGATTAGCTCGTGTCAAAACGTCGACGGAGTTAGAGAGCTTACAGAAGAAGTAGACGCAGGGGACGATGAAGGCGTTGATGACGGCGAAGACTGAGAGTTGTTAGTATCAGTGGGGACGGTTTAGTGTACAATCCTGCGCTTACTGATGTAAGTCTGGTATCCGATCTATCAAGTGTTAGTATAGAATCTCTTTGTGTAAAGGGTAGAGTGCTTACCGTTGCGAAAGCAACCGGAGTGATCATCACGACCATAAAATTGAATCTATTACTGTCAGCGAGGTCGTAGATAGCAATAACTAGTGTATTTCACTTACATCCAGTTGGCAGATGTCGAGAGGGCGCTCGAGGGCGCACGAATTCGCAGGGGCACAATCTCCGAAGGATATAGCCAGGTCATTCCTATGGGACGTCAATTAATCGTCACTTGACTGGCGATATGCTCAACTCACCAAGCCAACCAATCGCAAAGAAGGTGTTAAATATGAACAGGAAAACAGCGGCCACTATGCCAGGACCGGTTCCTCCAACTGATGTGACAGCCGCGAGGACGACCATTGAAAGGGACATTCCAACGGCACCGAACAACATCAGCGGTCGACGGCCAATCTTCTCAATGGTGAATACTGCAATCCAGGATGCCAGGAAGTATTCCGTGCCGTTGCAAGCAGCTAGAATACGCGAGAGGAAGCCAGATAGACCAATTTCCGTCTCGTAGATGGTAGCGGCGTAGTAACTGGCACACGGTGATTAGTCAAAAATCGCACACAATCATTCAGCGTCACTCACGTAATCAAGTTGATGCCGGAAATCTGCTGGAACATCTGGTTGACATATCCAAGAGCAGCACGATGGAAGTTGCGGTCCTTGCCCATCGTGAACACTTCCTTGAACGTTCCCTGGGCCATTTCGATAACAGACTCCTTGATAGCGATGAACTCGCTTTGGATGTACTCGTCCTCTTCGGGAAGATCGCTAAGTGCAGCCAAGACGGTGACAGCTTCAGCCTCGCGCCCCTTCAAGATGAGCCAACGTGGAGACTCTGGGAGCGGCAGGACAAAGGCCAGGATGACAAGGGCGAACAGAATCTGGAACGCGATAGGGAATCGCCAGGAGACAGAGCCTGGAGCAAACGACAAGCCAAAGTCGATCCAGTAACTGCGAACACGTCAGCTCGACACTTCGATGTACAGATATGGGTGCACTACAAACCTGATCATGATGCCTCCGGTGATCAAAGCACCCTCTATTCGCGAGGACACATGTTAGCCATGCTCCATGTATGTCTCGAATAAGGCTTCAGCTGCCCACGTACCTATCATCACCATCTGCCCTCTCCTGTGCGCCTTCGATGTCTCTGACTGCCAGGTAGGCACCGTGGATGTATTGAGACCATTGCCGATACCCGTGATGATACGACCGACGATCAACTGTGCAAGGCCGTATGCAGAGCACTGAAGGATGGCCCCGACGACCATGATAGCAGATCCGACGAAAATCGTTCGTCGACGACCCAGGAACTGACCCAACCAGATACAGATGATCGCTCCCACGAAACAGCCGAGATTGTAAGATCCAATCGCGATACCCTGCGTCGTCGCCCTCGGTGAATTGCCAGGAGCGCCGGCGGTGTTGATCTCCGGGAATACGCTGGTGAATGATTCCAACGTGAGCAGTCCACCCATCACACCCTGATCATATCCGAATCTAAAACAACATCAGCATCATGTTGAATGTGTTCTATTGCTGAAGAATACTCACAGCAAAAAGTCCAACCCGGCAATAATGCCAATGGCGACGTTGAGCTTCGTGCCACGCAGGCCATAGAAGCGTTGACCAAACATCTTGTCTTCCCTGCCAATGGTCTCGTCAGAAGGCTTGAGAGAGGGAAGAAGAGTGACAAGAGGAACAAGAAGTCAACAAGAATCCCAGAGGCGTCCAAGACAGCACGCTTGGTGTGGTTTGGCGGAGCGGTAGCTTTGCGCCAAACGGCAAGACGCTGACCCTATTTAATTGAATATCCAAACCACGCACTGGCCACCGCGACCACGAGATTTCCCATGGGACGAACCCCAGATGGACCCCGGGCAGCATGCTGCTCGCGTGCTAGACTGCTGGCCTGAGAGAAGCGAGCAAATGGCATCGCCTCCCTGCGAAATAACATGCGTCAGATGCAGACATACCAGCTGGGATACCCAAAGTGGAAGCCCGATGGGACGCTCAGGCCTCGTACAGATCGCTCGAATGCCGCGCCGGGTCGTCTTGTACACTCACGATCTCCGATATGGCCCATGTTGAACGTTGCATTGCTGCATGCTCGTGGCGACCACGCTGTCCGAGGCCCGCCGTCGTGCCCGCTTGGCCATTGGAGACTGCAGAGCCTCGTCGATTGTTCCCTTGTGAGGTTCAAGGCAAAGTGTTGGGTTCAAGTAAAGTTCCCACTAGTGGCACGCCTGCTCGGCGTCTAAGGCCGTGCGCTGACGTACGAGGTCTCCGTCTGGAGGCTCCACGATCTCCATCAAAACACCCACACTCACGACAGCAATGGCCTCATTTTTCATCTGGAGATGCCTGACGCCAAGGCTGTCGGGCCCGCATGTCCACCGCTGCTTCTTCGGCGACGGCGAGGATGACCGGCTCGAGGATGGACTCCAGCGCCCTCGGCACGGGTGGTAGCATCGGCTGGAGTCTAGCGATTGAAGCGGTAAGTGCTGATCTTGCTGATGGATGGCCGGCATGCAGTACTTGTTGCGAAATGGCGCATCCTGAGAAGGAAGACTGCGTGAGGCTGAGGAGTGCGAATGCTCTTTACTCGATCAATCAGATGCACTAGCGTCGAAGGTACATGTACTTCTTCAGCAAGACTTCTTGAACTGAGCCGCGAATAAAGTCACGGGCTGTTCAAATCTACAATGTCCCGGTGCCGTCAGGCCCTACCCACAACTATCAAGTCCCAACACGCTGATACTTAACCCATGACTACTCACGTGTTGCGGAGTTGGCCGCTTTTGGCCGACGGCGACGCCATGGATATGCATGGCGATAAGGCAAGTACGGCCTATTCAGTCTTTCTCGTGATGAATTCGGCATTGCGTTCGGATCTGGGCATCAACAACAGCTAGCAATGACTACCGTTAAAACGACGACGTACAACGAGGCCTGGAATGGCGCAAAGCAATACCTCACCCAGCGTCTGGGAAGCACCCAAGGACAAGGCCAAGATGCGGACTTTGGCATCCCCATCATCGACATTGGCCCATCGTACTCATCAAATCTAGGGGACCGGAAGCAAGTTGCCGAACAGATTCGAAAGGCTTGTGTCACCTCTGGCTTCTTCTACATTACGAACCATGGCATTGACAAACAGGCATGCCAAGGAATTATCCGTCAAGGACAGCGACTGTTCAAGGAGCTATCTCGTGAACAGAAAGAAGCCATCTCGTTGAAGAAATCGCCCTACGGATATGGCTGGGAAGACGCCACTTCGACGAGCCTCCAGAACGATGTCGAAGAGTCGAAGGAGGGCTTCAATTGGAGCTATGAAGAAGACCTTGACCCCGCTGGTGGCGATGGCGGGTATGTCCAGATTGATGGCAGCACGGCTACGCATGTCAACCAATGGCCAAGTGAGAAGGATCTTCCCGGATTCTACGATGGGATCAAGCACTATTATGGCCCTGCTTTGCAGCTGGCGAGGCATCTTTGCAAGCTATTTGCAATATCCTTGAGTCTGCCTGAGGACTACTTCGGTCCAATGATCACACATCCAAGTGGCAATTCTCGATTTATGTACTATCCACCAAGCAAGAACCCCGGCCCTCTGAACGATTCTTCAGCAAGCGGCGAGATTGGTCTGGGAGCACACTCTGACTACCAAGTCTTTACGATCTTGCTCTGCTCTTCGACACCTGGGCTGGAGATCCTCTCGCCAAGTGGCCGTTGGATTACTGCACCTACCGTCGAGAATGGCATCATTGTCAACATTGGCGACATGATGATGAGATGGACCAATGACATATACAAGAGCACGGTCCATCGAGTGGTGAATAGGACCGCAGCGGCGAGGTACAGCATGCCGCTATTCTTTGGTATCAACAATGACCAGATAGTTGAGGTACGTCTTCCAATTAGAATGAATGGCTTCAATATTGACTCATTACTACAGACTCTGCCAAGCTGCGTGAGTGAAACGAACCCATCGAAATACGGACCCATCAAAGCAGGAGAGTACGTGCTGCAGAGACTAGCCACTACGAGAAACTATTAGACTACTTTGCGTACAGAAAGTCATAACTCCAATTCTCCTCCGGCACATCTCTATACTTGATGCTTGTAGGGTGCTTCTTCCGCGCGGGTAGCAGCCTTCTGATATACAAATCACCCACATTGATTGGCGGTGGCTTCTCTTGTCCAGGCTCAAGACAACTCTCAAGCACTTCGATGTTAGCGTCCGGGTCCTGGCTCAAGAAGAACGGGATCGAAAATCGTCTCTCGCCAGTCTTATTCCGAACTCGATGAACCGTCGCCACGAACTTCCCATTCGTCTGCCGTTCCAGATACTACACCCTCATCAGCTTCACGACCTCGCTCGCTCAGGATCACGTTCGCATAATACTCACCTGCCCAACATTAACCACAAAAGTCCCCGCCTTCGGCGGCGCCTCAATCCACACGCCATCCCGATTCAACACCTCCAACCCAGCCACCGTATCCTGCAACACCATCGTGAACCAACTAAAATCCGCATGCGCCCCCAACCCATTCGCATTAGCCTCACAATCCGCCGGCAAAGGCGGATAATGCAGCGCCCTGAGCCCCCAAATCGGAAACCTGAAATCCTTATCAAAAGTATCCTCCTGCAGACCAAACGCCAACGCGAACAGACGCACGAGTTTCATCGCCAGGGGATAAACGGCCGCATAGTAGCGATACATCCCCTCGCGGAACCAAGGGGTACTAGAAGGCCAGATATTCTGCGGGTGGGTAATATGCGCTGGCGGAGATCGACCCGTCTGGCCAACATAATCCTGTTCCGGCTCAATTACGCAGTCACCAATACTATACGCCTCCTTGACATCCCCCTTCGTCCGCGGATCTAGCTGCGTCTCGAGCATAGGCTCATAACCCCTCATGGCCGCATTCCTGTGCGCGTGCGCTTCCATCTTCGTCTGGAGATCGACCTCGAGGAAGAAGCGTTTCATGGTGTCGAAGATGGCGGTTTGTTCGGCTTCGGGGATCCCGTGGTTCGAGGCGTAGAAGAAGCCGCTGGTGGTGCAGGCGGTGTAGATTTCTTGGGCGAGGGCTTTGCGGGCTGAGTGGTCGGGGGATGTGAGGGCGGAGAGGTCGATTGTGGGGATTGAGGTGAAGTTTCCCGTGGCTGTGTTCTTGTTGATTTTGCGGTATGTTGCTGTTGAACCCGAGTGGAAGTAGACGACCTGGTTTAGATGTCAGTCTTCCATTTCGAGATTGACATGGGTCCTTACATCTTCGTCGTTCGCGGGCACTGTCTCGGTTTTGCTTGTCGTCGACATCTTGGATATGTCGTCGCTCGGATCCCAAGTTTTGTTGATCTGAGTTGCTATCTCCAGTTATCTCGAAGTTGCAGAGCTACAGCATGAGGAGGCGGGGTAGGTACCAAAGCGGCCAACTTCGCCTATCGAACGTACTGATAGCAGCCGGTATCAATGCATCCTCCTTTTCGCAGCGATAACAATGTCGATCTCAAAGATGTGAAAGAGGGGGAAAATGGCTGGACAGTCGAGTTTCTTTCTAGCGTGCTTTAGCATACACCATCTCGAAAGCACAGCAGAAGCGTTGTCAAGAAAATGGACTTCATCCACCAAGCCTTCCAATCCTCCTACGGCACAGAGAACCCCAAATTCTTCTGGTGGTACCCAGAAGGCACCCCAGCGAAGGAAAAGAACCTCCTCACCAAAATCGACTTCTTCATCCTGACGTACTGCTCTTTCGGATACTTTGCAAAATGGCTGGACCGTAAAACCCACCCCTATCCCATCACCCACACATCACCCACAACTCCTCATCACTTACTCTTTTGTAGAAGCCAACCTCAGCAACGCCTACGTCAGCGGCATGAAAGAAGACCTCTCCATGTACGGCAACGAATTCACCCTCGCGACGACGCTCTTCAACATCGGCTCTATCGTCGGCGGCATCCCCAGCAACCTCCTCATCACCTACGTCCCACCCCGCTACATCCTTCCCGGCTGCGAGCTGCTTTGGGGTATCATCACCATCGGAACCTACAAAGTGTCGCACTCCAGCCAGCTGTACCCTTTGCGGTTCTTCCTGGGACTCTTGGAGGGCACGAGCTTTGTTGGAATTCAGTATGTCCCCGTTTCATGAATCAGACAATTCTTCTTTCACTCCTTGCTGTATTCGGGAGGGGTGGGTTCCGCGACGCCCGCATTTTGATGACAGTCGTAACCGGCCGGCCTGACTTGTGAGATAGATATGTCCTCGGGTCGTGGTACAAGCGGAATGAACTGGGCAAGCGGACGGCTATCTTTGCTTGCTCGGCGTATGTGGGGACTGCGTTTGGAGGGTATATCTTCAGTGGTGTGTATGCTGGGATGAACGGGTATCAGGGGATTGCGGCCTGGCGATGGGCGTTCGTGGTCGATGGGATCATTACTGGTAGGTGAATCTTCAGGAAGGCGGGCGGTGATGCTCATTCTTTGCAGTCGCGATCGCCCTGTACGGCCTCGTCTTCTTTCCGGATACCCCTGAGAAGACGAAAGCGTTCTACTTGTCGCCAGCCGAGCGAGAACGATGTGTTGAGCGACTCGTCGAAGAAGATAGAGCGCCCGTCGGGACCTGGTCCTGGGATCTGGTGCCTCGAATCTTCGGCTCATGGCAGTTCTATGTCCTGACGATCCTGTGGATGTAAGTACCAGCGCCCAGCCACGCTGAAGGTGTTAGCTGATATGACCATTAGGTTCTGGCAGACGACTGTTGGCAAAGTCGGCAATACAGTCTTCCAGCTCTTCCTCAAGAACGACAAGACACACTCGTGGTCGGTGTACGACATCAACAACATACCGACGTCCATCAACGGTGAGAACAAACATTCGTCCTACAATCACAAACCATCTGCTGACAATGATGAACAACAGGCTTCAACATCATGATGGTCATGCTCATCAACATCTACGCCGACGCCACCGGCCGGCGCATGGTCGCCGCAGTCTTCAGCCTGTGCATCCTCCTCTTCGGAACGATCTGCCTCGTCGTCTGGGACGTCCCTCTCGGCCTGCACATCCTCGCATACCTCTTCGCCGCCTGCGATGGGCCGCTTTCGCCGCTGTACATGGCGTGGGCGAACATCCTCTGCGGGAGCGACAAGCAAGTCCGAGCCATGACATTAGCCATGATGAATGCTTTTGGGAATGCCACCACGACGATTATCCAGCAGTTTGCCTATCCGGTCACTGCGGCGCCGAGGTATGATGTTGGGTTCAAGACTAGTCTTGGGTTGATTTGTGGGATGGTCGTGTGGGTGTTTGTGTTGAGGTTCTTCGAGCTTAGGTCTTTGAAGAAGGCGGAGGCGGATGTTGAGGTTCTTGATGGCCAGGAAGCCATGAGTCTTGACGGTGAGAAGAAGGATCCGGGCAAGACTGGTGTTGTTAGTGTTGTGGCTCAATAGATCTCGAGGCCGCCTTCATCTTGTCCGATGTGCTGCTGTCTTTCCAGGATCCACATATGATGGCTCACGCCCTGAGGACAGCGGCACTCGCCAAAACCGCCACACATCAACCAAGCATCAACCATACCATCCACGCACAAACCCTCAAAGGCTCGAATGCACGCATGCGTGAACTTCACTTCACCAGAGCTGCGTCCGAAACACGCCCTGACGCGTCCTCCCAACCTCCTTCCACGCATCCTTCTCGACCTCTTCTCGAAGCCGCCCGGCTCTCCCAATCCGTCATCCCGTCGAACGCAGGATTCAAACTCTGAATCTCACCTCTCCTCTTCCTCCTCTCCACGGGGAAACGACATCCTTCCCGACATTGCATGCACATAAGATCGTAGATATGTCGTTTTGGGTATTGATGGACATTGCAGCGCGGCCGACGGGTCCGAGGGAGGACTTCACCGCGAGGATGGGATTCTGGTGGCGAGGATGGCGAGGAGATGGGCCATGGCCATGGCCATGGTTTCTGACGACCTGAACATCTCGAGCAGGCCAGATTACAATCTCCTTCTCATCGAAGTCGTCGTGTCGCGTTTATCTCCCCGTCATTCCCAAATGAACGATTGGGCCCATCGAGTCCCGGCAGAGAAGTCGCCTTCACGACATGTCCTTGCCCAGCAAGCCATCATATCGCGACACTCGCTGACCTGGATGAATTCGAGCAGACGAGTACCGTCTGCCATTCCCACAAGCCCGTGATGTTCATCTGTGGAAGCTTCATCAAGCAGCGCTCTCATTTCCAAGCTCTTTCTGGTCACTCCTGTTGCTGAAGAGCACGTCGCTCTCCAACCTCTCTCCCCACCGGTTTGTCGAGGTATTGGTGATGAATGGTAAGTTGCTGCGTGCCAGAGCAATGGCGTTCTTATCTCTTTGTTGATCGCGATTGCGGCATGATTCGATATTCTTCCGTTTGCAAGAGCAGTTCAAAAAGACAGCATCATAATAAGACGAATATATCGAGTGAGTGGAAAAAGAGACGAGGTGGAAAGCGCAATGCTGTAATAAGCTTTTCTTTCCTGAGGCGCTATCTACGGCCTGTTGCAGCCAACGTGCTGACTACGATGTTCTCGAAATCGAGAGAAGGTGCCAAGAATGAGTCTTGACGAGAGGTGGACTGATGTAGCAACAAGAGTCGAGAGGGGATGGTGCTCTACCAACCGCCAGAAGCAGCGGCCGGCTCAGGAGCAGCGTTCTCCCAACCGCCGCCACCAGAAGCAGCGCCGCCGGCGGAAGCCGCACCAGCACCGCCATCCTCCCAGCCGCTGTCGGCACCGCCCTCAGCTTCAGCAGGTGGGTTCGTGCATCGCTTGTAGGAGTGGCCCTTCTCCTTGCAGTTCGAGCACTCGACACGGGTCCAATCGGTGGGCTTGGGGCAACCGCGAGACTCATGACCGAACTCATCGCCTGTGAATTGAACAGTCAGTGATGAGATCAAGGTCAGACGACGGGGCATACTCACAGTTGCGGCACTGGATCTTGGCCATGTTCTTGGGCTCGGGGCACTCGCGAGAGACATGTCCCAGGCCGTCGCAGTTACGGCACTGCATGACACGCTCCTTGTCGCAATCCTGTACAATCATGTCAGCAGTTGTGCTTGTAGCCCAAGGATATTGATATGACGCACCTTGGCACGGTGGCCCTCCTCCTTGCAATTGCGGCAGATCTCAGGCTCACGATCTGGGCAGTCGCGAGAGAAGTGACCCATCTGGCTGCAGTTCTTGCACTCGACATCGCTGAGGTCGCGAGGCTCGGTGCACTCCTTGGCCATGTGGTCCTCAGAGCCGCAGTTGCGGCATCCCTTCTTGGCCGACTTGCGCTCTTGGGTGCAGTCACGAGCACGGTGGCCCTCCTCGGAGCAGTTGGCACAGGTGATGATGATGCGAGCTGCCTCGGACTTCTCCTGCTCGCAGTTCTTGGAGATGTGTCCGATCTCGTTGCCTGTTGACTGGTCAGAATTGTATGGATACCGAGTGGGGGCGGGTGCTCACAGTTGCTGCACTTGAGGACCATGCCATCCATGACGAAACCGGCCGTCTCGAGACGCTCCAGGTTCTCCTCAGGAGAAGATGGCCATCCCTCCTTGAAGGCCGCACGCTTCGGCTTGTTGGACCACTGGATGGAGACGACGAACTTCTGACCGTCCTTGCCTTGCAGGTTGACGATCGTGTGGGTGTCGGAAATCTCTTGCTCCTTGGCAATGAGATGGGTGTTCATGCGACCATCACGGAAAGTCTTCTCAAGCTCGACGAGCGTGACCTCAGGAAACGACTTGGCGTACTTGACGATGCCCTGTTATACTTGTTAGCAGGCATTCCATCAAATAAGTTATCTTCGAGGACTTACGCTGCGGATATCGCCAACTTCCTTCTCCTGATCAGCCTCGACGAGTTCTTGCCACGCGGCATCCGGGTTGACGTCGTCCAGGTTGAGGCCGGCGACCAGAGTGTAGAGACGGTTGGCGTTGCAGTCCGCCTTCATATGACCCTCCTGCTTGCAGATCTTGCAGACGATTGGGCCGCGGAGAGGGCACTCAGCAGCGCGATGGCCGACCTCGCCGCAGGAGCGGCACTCGCCAGTGAACTCACGCTCGACGCGTGGGTTTGGGCAGTCGGACTTGTTGTGGCCGAATTCGCCGCAGTTGAAGCACTCGCCAGAGTTGGCGGGCTTGTCTGGGCAGTCACGGGCGAAGTGGCTGATCTCGCCGCAGCTGAAAATGTGTCAGTGAGGGTCGATGAGGCAGTGGAGCTGAGGGGCACTTACACGCGGCAGCCGTCATCGCCTGGAGTGCCGTCGTACTCGCCGGCGTGCTTGGAGACGTTCTCGGCTGAGAAGCCACCGACATGAGAGAAGCTGTCGTCACCAGATTTGAGGTCGAAGCCTGTGAAGACATCAGCAAACTGCACGAGAAAGAACATCCACGTGTGTTACTCACCGCCGCTGCCGCTCGGGCCGTCCCAAGTCGAGGAGCCCATCTTGTCGATGATTTCGAGGATGAGAGAGGAGTCAGGTGTGTGGTAGTTGAAGGAAGCGCGAAGAAGCACGTGAAGTCGAGTCTGTTGTCACTGTATGAAGTCAGCAAATGGCCTCTAGAAGATGCCGCTTCTCGAGTGACGATGACAGATGGCGGATGGCGGATGGCGGACGGCGTGGAAGGCGGTTGGTGGGCGTGTCTGGTCGAGATCAGCGTACAAGATGAAAGGGCAACACTTACGACTCTGGTGATGGGTCGCGATGGGGTCACGTCTGCTGTGCGAAGGTCGGACTGCAGAAGTGGTGTGTTGGTGGAAGCGGTGGAAGAGAGCCGAAAGTCGGCGGGCTTTTATGCGGCGCTGGACCCTGAGCGGGCGCACTTCGGGTCGTTGCCTAGCGCGACGGAATCTCTTCTGACGGAAGGAGCGACGGTGAGGTTGACGAATTCAATGTGCCGCTCGTTCTTTGGTTTTGAGTAGGCAGCACTTGAGTGCTCACTCATGAGCTATGTTTCATCTTCTGAAAAGGTCTATATTCTATAGGAATCAAAGTGGTGCCCGTTTTGGAAGGAGCATTGATATCACGTGACGTGAAAGTGAGTGAATCTTGAGCAACTTCACCCCTTGGCCCTTGATCCCGACCACCACCACACACATTCGAAGGAATGAGGGTCTATATCAGCAGAAAATGCACTTGAGCAGAAGCTCGTCAAGTCAGAGTTTCAGAAATGGATCTGTAGACTGCAGCTTTGAAGTCATTTTCATTTCATTTCCACGCTATCTCACTGTAGCGCCTCGCCATACGCTCTCATGATCATCAATGATGGTATCGTGCGGACGTTTCATAACACCAACCCTATCCAAACGCCAAGCCCCCCCCCCTTTCCAACACGCTCGTCTATACACCTCTGAACAACCGAATGACCAAGAACCAACAACAACCGATGAAGCGGACTGCGGCAAGTGCCGCCACCGAGTATAGCACCACGGCCATGTAGATGGTCGCACGCTGGGTCGTGGTCTCTTCGTTGTTGTCCTTGACGTTCACCCGCTGCAGGCCGGCTGTGTTCAGCACAATGGCTGCCAGCGCCAAGTTGCAGAACATCCAGGCGAGCACGACTGCGGACCGGAAGCCCTTGTAATAGTCTTCATGCTTTTGCTCCGCCGTGACGGTCTTCTTCGGTGCTTCATACTTCGTACTGAATACGCGCAATTCTTGCTCATACTGAGTGTTGAGATCCGCATCATCAGTCGGAATTGCGACATCGACCTTGCCGCCAGGCTTGAGATTCGCAGCTGGCAGCTTTTCCGGCTTGTCGTCACCCTTGGTTCCCCATGTGATGTCGTGCGTGTTGCAGAAGGCATACACGTTGAGAATGTTGAGGTAAGTCGGCGTCAGCAGCATGTACTGCAGGAAGGACGTAAACATATGCCAAGGATCCAGGAATAGTATCGAAGCTACGAAGTAGAGGATGTAGGTCGACAGCATGGAGATGATCAGCGTGAAGAAGATCGAGTTCGTGAACAGCATGGCAAAGGAGAAGCCGTTATGCTCCTTGATCTGCTCTTGCACCGATCTCACCGTGATGAAGATCGATGCGAAGAGAAGGTATGCCATGATGATCGCCCAGAAGTAGACCATTGACATGTAGAACTTGTTGCTTCCTTGAGGTCGGTTTCCGAGTGCCAGGACGAAGCAGGTGAGCAGCACTGCGAGGTAAACCCATTCGAAGACGATGGATAAGACCAGGCCTGCGGTGCCCAGCAAGTCAGAGTCCGAAAGAGAAGATGTCAAGATGCGGAAGACCAGGAAGAAGTTTCCCTGCGACGCTGTTAGCATGAAGTACTGATAACTGATGATCAACTGCACTCACAATAGCAAACCAGGCGAACAGCATGTTCACTAGCTGGTAGACGAACTCAATGCACAAGAAGAACTTCCGAAGAGCTGCATGATGACTGCGCCAGAGTTGGTAGAAATGGGCAAGCGAGTAGACGGCGGCGAAGAACGATCCGTTCAGCCAACGTCGTCTCTGGAGGATGAAGTCGGCCATCTCAGTAGGCACGTCCGTCTCGCCAGTAGCTGACTTGACGTATTGCAGGATCCAGGAACAGTTCCTCTTACTGACAAGCTCCCAGCAGAGAATGCGGTCCTCGGCGAGGTACATGTTGGCGGTAAAGATACCGGCATTGGCACCATGCATCTTCTCACCAGCGAAATACTTCTCCAGCGGTCCATGGCCGGCCTTGTCGTTTTGCAGGGCCACGTAGCGATAGGCTGAGAATGCTCCGGGGAGCACAGTAATGAAGCCGAATGCACTCTCGAGAGGCTTGTCGAGGATGTTGCTCATCTTGTATTCGAAGTTCTGTGCCGCCACGAGGGGGTTGATCAAGTTCTTTCCATGCTCCAACATGGCCTTGATCTCACCACAGGCACCACCGCACATAGGCTCCCTGTCGAACGCCTTCCACAAGTCGTAGACACTGCTTCGTCCAGGTCGAGTACCAGCATCGATGAGCACGCAAATATTGGGCTGAAGGACCTCGCCAAAGGCTTGGAAAAACCATCGGTGGGAATTGATCTTCTTTTGGTTCTTCTCTTTGAGACAGAACAGGACCTGCACAGGCGTGGTGCCCTTCTTGACCATCACAACACCCTTCTTGATCTCCAGCGTCATCTGCGTCGTGTACTCGTAAATGTGAGCTGTCACATCCTCGCCGTTGACCTGTTGCTTCGCAATGCCATCTTGGTAAATCCCCATTCCAGCAAGTACAGCTCGAGTTCTCGGATTGATCTTGGCACGGCCGTCTGATACGATACAGACTACGATCTTCTTCCAGGCGTCCTTGCCCCATGTCTTCGACGATGTTCGCGAGTTCATGTATTCGATATTCTTGATCACACCTATCAATGTCCGCGCGAGCAACTCGTCCTCCTCATTGTACATGGTGATGACGATGAACAGCTCGGTCTGGCGGGGTTTGGCGAACAGACGTTGTCGCAGAGTGAACCGCTTCTCATAGAACTCGCTCGGATCACAAGTGGCTGCACTGTATCGCATGTGTGTGAACTCGTCTCTTTCTGGCGGCTGTGCGTGTGGTACTTGGTTTAGCAGCCGAGGTGGGATTGGGCAATCCAGCACCAAATTGCCATTGAACAACTGCACCTCCTTGACCGTCTTCCATCTCCTTATAGGCGCATTCGCCGCGGGTGGTGGAGGGTCGTTGTATCCTGCCTCAAGATCCTCGTGTTCAGGTCCTGGGGAGAGGACTTCTTGGTGAGGATCCGGTCCATACGAAGCGCCAGGCTGCAGTATTGGGCGGGTGTCTGCGTCGTCTTGGTAGTATGGGTGTTGAGGGGCATCATATGCGTCAGGGTGTTGAACGTAGTCTTCGTGTTCGTAGCGAGGGCTGAGATTGTATTCTCCCCGACCTTCGTGAGCTGCTTGCTGGAAAGGATTGGGGGTGTAGCCATGCTCGTGTGTATCATCGTACGCTTGGTTGTGACCGTATGTGTTCGGCATATTGGAGACTTCGTACGTCGGCTGCGCTGCTAGCCGATCGGTGGAGTGAGCGGCGTATGGGCCTGGGCCGACAGGTATCTCGAGGGGTTCATTGTGGATATATGGGCGGTCGTCGAGCTGGTAGCCAGGACTGTGGGTTTGATAGCGATCTGGTGAGTGACGATCCATGAAGGGGTTCTGTTCTTGGTCGTCAGGATGAAGATTGCTGTGGCCGTAGCCGCCTGTGTGAGAGGTCAGTGTGTGAATGGATTATGTGGTCAATCGATGGATATGGCCTGGGTAGTCGGGTATCGCAGGCCAAACGCGCAAGGCTGCTCTGAGACGGACCAAGTCGCGCGAGGCAGGCAGTGGAATGCGGGCGGCGTGATAGAGCAGCGAATCTCACGATGCACGTTGCGCATTCGCCGCGGCACCCAGTCCTCCGCCATGTTCCCAAACGCTGCCGCCGACGTACCTAATGGGTTGTAATTGCTCATCTTCCCCTGCTGGTCTTCCTCGTGTTCGTAGTAGTGATCCCAGACTCTCCACAATGCGACTGCGGGTGACGCGCCTGCGCCGGAGGTAGAGATGGATTGGTCGTCTCGGCGCGGAGGGTGAGTGAATATGGCGGATTGCGCCTCGAAAGATTGCGCAGGCTGGTGTTGTTTCAGGTGGTGTGGAGAGTGTTTACAGCTCGACCGGGGTTGCCCTCACGCCGGGCAACGGGTGTTTCGCAGCGATCGTCGGTCGGCTTTCAGGTACGGTGGCAGGAAGAAAGTAGGTAGGGAGGTGTAGGTGTGATGAATTGTGTCGCGGTCGAGTCTATTCTATCCTGCTACCCAGCTGGCCGCCTTCTGCTGACTACAGCTGCGCATGGCAAAACAATCAATACCTAATCTGCACTGCCTGCACGAAGGTTTGACGACACACGCGCGTTGCTCCAGGGCCCGCAGCAGCAGATCGCCGTCTCCACGTTGCTTGCTCTTCCTTCAGCACTTCCTTACGACATTCTACATTTTCTTCCCGATGCTTCCTCTACTTCCAACAGTACAATATTGCCGTCCTACAACTGCGGACGCTTCACCACAGGACAGCTGCCGTGATCTCCTGATCACCTCACCTGCACTAGAGCGTGCCACAATCGTATCTAGATCTCCAGGGCGTAACCAGCTGTACGCCACAAGCTTGTGACTTCAACTTCGCCATAAGCAAGCTCTCAAAATAGAAACACCTCGTCTGTTTAGGGTACAGGCTCTGGCAAGAATGATATGAACCCCTGCTAGTGGCATTCCTTCTGCTAACTATATATGGTTGTTATTGTGGGCCTGCTTCAAAACACGCTGTACGCGTCTTAATTCCTATATTCTTCGATACAGTAATACTAAAGAGGATATTCTTAGCCTTTAAGAAGGGCTAGATATAGGCCCTTTACAAGCACGTATACTAGCTACTTTAGCGGATTACTAAGAAACTAGATACCTTAAAATATACTATATCTTAGGTTATTACACGCCTAGAACGCGAACTACGTACACTACCCCGACGAGGACGCCCTCCTAT